>NC_057796.1:238726481-238769415 GCF_018294505.1 Triticum aestivum | reverse complement strand
CAACAGGACCCCCGTTTCGACCGTAGGAGGTCCGTGTCGTCCGTTTTGCGGTCCGCCACACCCTTCCCGATCAATAGGACCCCCGTTTCGACCGTAGGAGGTCCGTTTCCTCCGTTTTGCGGTACGCCAGACCCCTCCCGATCAACAGGACCCCGTTCCGAACGTAGGAGGTCCGTTTCCTCCGTTGTGCGGTACGCCAGGCCTCGTTTCCATCGCCTGTTCCGTCCAAGCCCTCCCGATGAACACGACCACGCATTCCGTTCCGACCCAGCCGGTTGGCTCCCACGCGTTCCGTTGCCTCCCGATGAACACGACGCATTCCGTTGCCTCCCCATGAACACGACGCATTCCGTTGCCTCCCCAACGACGACGCTGTTTCTCCATTCTGACCCAGCCATGTACACGAGCCCTGGCCGTATGCGCGAGTAGGCGTTCGAGACCCCGCTCGTATGTACACATACGTGCCCGTATTTTCTTTCTTGCACCCTGGCCGCTGTACGTACGTGTACATGCTACGTGCGCGCCTCTACTACGACACGTACGCGCCTCTACTACGACACGTGCGCGCCTCTACATCCACCAGTATATATGTACGTACACGTTCGCGACCAGAATGACAACGCTACGTACGCTTCGACCAGGTGGGTCCCGACTGTCAGGCACTTCCTTGCGTGCGAAGATGTAGCTGGTGGGTCCCAGCTGTCAGGGGGGCGAATCGTTTTGTTTTTTTGTCCGGACGCACTTCCTTGCGTGCGAAGGTGTAGCTGGTGGGTCCCAGCAGTCAGGGGGGAAATGTTTTTTTCGCGAAATACTGTGGCCCGTCCGGTGGGTCCCCGCTGTCAGGTGGAGGAATAATTATTTTGCGCGTAATAAGGAGGCACTTCCTTGCTGTGGCCGTGGACCCAGCTGTCAGCGCCTCCACGCACAGTACTCTTCCGATGGAAGTCGGTCGTTGACCACATTGACCACGCCGCGCCAAGAGCACCACGGCGGTGGACGACGGCGAGGCCTAGGAAGGGGACGACACGGAGGCAGGGAAGACTCGGCAGTTGTTTCCCACGCGGAGGGGAGTACGACTGTACGAGGGTTTACTGGTTCGTCTGCCGTCGCCGGAAAATAACAGCAGGTGTGGGTGAGTAGAGGGATGGCTAGGCCAGCGATGGGAGTACGGTGGGGTGGTGAGGCATGCGCGGCAGCACAGCCGGCCGCGGGGAGGAGGGAGCAGGCAGTCCCGCCGGCGCTTGTTTGAGCGGCTGGAGCAGGAAGAGCAGAGATTGAAGAAGCACGACGGCCGTTGGATGGACATCCAACAGTCTGTGCTTGTGCGTCAACCTTTTTTTTAGGAAAGCCTCAAATCTGTGGAAAACAGCATACATCCCATCTGCCATTATTTCTAATAATTTACAGCCCATTTGCTAATTCTTGAGGTTTTTTTGGAGCCCATATTCTTTTTGTTAGCATTACAGCCCATATTGTGGCCACGGTTAAAAAATTATACGAAATTTTGCATATTTCGGTGCGGTCCGAACTGTTTTTCATCCCGAAATTTTGACTCACATTCAAACTGATTTTAAAAATAAATGTATATCAATATAAAATCCAACAAATTCTGCACGCATAAAAATTAATGTAATTTAAAATCTTGAAATGAAAAAAAAGATATTTGAAACTAACTGCGGGTTTGATGTGTTTTAAAAATGTACAACCCATTTCTCATTACTGATGGGCCATTTTCTCGGCCAGCCGAATGAAAGCTCTCCTCGTCTTGAAGATTTGTAGCCCAACAGGCCTGACAAAGCGACTTACTTGGCAAATCACAAAAATACTAGGCTGTGGCCGTGGACCCAGCTGTCAGCCTCTCCACGTACAGTACTCTTCCGATGGAAGTCGTTCCTTGACCATGTTGACCACGCCGCACGGAGAGCACCACGACAGTGGACGACGGCGAGGCCTAGGAAGGGGACGACGCGGAGCCGGGGAAGACGCGGCAGTGGAAGCCCGCGCGGAGAGGAGTACGAGGGTTCACTGGTTCGGCTGCGGTGTGAGGCTGCCATCGCCGCAGGGCCTGGCCAGCGGTGGGAATAGTAGGGGGCGGTGAGGCCTCTGCGGCAGCACAGCCGGCCACGAGAGGCAGGAGCATGCGGCACGACCGGCGCTGCTTTGGGCGGCTGGAGCAAGAAGACCAGAGGTTGAAGAAGCACTACGGCCGTTGGATGGACATCGTACGATCACTGGAGCTAGAATCGTTCATATTGACTAAGTTGACAAAGCCCTTCGTCCCCGTCAACTTAGTAGGCCCACAAGTCAGCCTCCCACCAAGGTGGGTCCCAGCTAGCCGGGGGAGTATTCATTTTTTTGTGCGTAATAAGGAGGCACTTCCGGTGGGTCCGAGTTGACAGCGGGGGAACTTTTTTCACGAAATACGGTGGCCCGTCCGGTGGGTCCCAGCAGTCATGGGGAAACGATTTTTTTTCGCAAAATACTGGTGGCCCGTCCGGTGGGTCCCCGCTGTCAGGTGGAGGAATAATTATTTTCCGCGTAATAAGGAGGCACTTCCTTGCGGCTGCCGTGGACCCAGCTGTCAGCCTCTCCACGTACAGTCCACGTCCGATGGAAGTCGTTCCTTGACCACGTTGACCACGCCGCGCCGAGAGCAACAGGGTGGTGGACGACGGCGAGGCCTAGGAAGGCGATGACGCGGAGCCGGGGAAGACGCGGCAGTGGATGCACACGCGGAGAGGAGTACGAGGGTTCACTGGTTCGGCTGCGCTGCCGTCGCCGCAGAATAACAGGGGGTGTGGGTGAGTGGAGGGATGGCCTGGCCAGCGGTGGGAGTAGTAGGGGGTGGTGAGGCCTTCGCAGCAGCACAGCCGGCCACGGGAGGCAGGAGCAGGCGGCACGACCGGCGCTGCTTTGGGCGGCTGGAGCAAGAAGACCAGAGGTTGAAGAAGCACGACGACCGTTGGATGGACATCGTACGGTCACTGCAGCTAGAATCGTTTATATTGACTAAGTTGACAAAGCCCTTGGTACATCAACTTAGTAGGCCCACTGGTCAGCTTCCGAAATGGTGCGCCCCAGATGTCAGGGGGAGGAAACATTTTTTGGGCGGGTGAAGCTAGAATATCCGAGATTGAAGAAGAAGCACAGCATCCGTTGGATGGACATCCAACGGCCACTGCTGCTAGAACCGTGTGTTGACTATAAGTTGACAAAGCCTTGCATACGCGTCAACTCTGTTTTTTTAGGGGACGCGTCAACTTAGTAAGGCCAGAAGTGTGTGGCAGAGAACTTATAGCCCATTTGAGATTTGTAAGAATGTGTAGCCCATTTTTGAATTCTAATGGAATTTACTACAGCCCATTTACAGTTTGTTAAAAGTACAGCCTATTTCAACCAACCGTTCAAAACAGAATTCAATAAAATTTCCCACATTTTGATGGGATCCGAAATATTTTTATCCCGAAATTTCTAGTCAGATTAAATACAATTTCAATATAAATTTATATTATGTAAAAATCCAACGAAACATTGCGCTCGCAACAATTAATGAAATTAAAATTTTCAATATCCAAAAATAATATTTTATAAAGTAATCACGTGTTTGGTGCATTTTTTATAGTTACTGCCCAGTTTTTATAATTACATCCCATTTAATATTTCTTAAAGCCCATTTTCTTGTTAAGCCTAATGCATCCCTCCTAGGAAAGATTTGCAGCCCAGCGGGGCAGAGAATAACAAATTGACCTTGCCTGGTTATTCCTAAAAAAAGTACAGCTGGGCTAGCCATTTTCAGCTTGACAAAAAATTATATCTATGCTGGATATCTGGCCTGGGCTAGATGGGCCACAGCCCGCCCAATTAATACCTGCAGCGATGTTTTCGTTGTTGTTCAGAGGAGAAAAATTAATATCTGGGCTAAACATCGAAAAACTCTGCAGTGCTCACACCTCAAAAACACAAATACCGCTCGAGCTGCTTGGTCCCAGCTGTCGGCCGCTTCTTGTGCAATTCTCTTGTTTATTGACTACTACATAGGTTGACAATGGTGTGGGACCGTGATGTCAGGAAACCAGGAGGAAGCAAAATAAATTATAGTTATATATATATAATAAGGAGGCACTTGCGTACGTTAGGCTATGGACCTGGTGGGTCCCCATTGTCATCCTCTCCAAGTAAAGTCATCTCCTCGCCCGCGCGCGCTTTCCGCGCGAAACAGTCAGCGCCGCCCGCCCCGCTTCCCGGTGCAGGCGATTGCTCCGCCTTCAAACGACACAAGTGCCGTCCGTCCGTCCATCTGCCGCCCACATTAATGATACGCGGTTGCCGAGGCGGCTAGTCCGGCGCCACACGTCCGTCCCTCCGCCCGCCCACCATTGCTATATAAACTGCTGCGCCGGCCATAGCCGCAGTCATCCGCATCCGTTCCCTTTCTCCTGTCCACACCACTACTGCCCACCATGGCTTCCTCGCGCTCTAGTGCTCTTCGGGACGGGCGGACGACGGACCACAAGGAGATGGCAGCCATTGCTGCCGACCGGCTGGCCGGCAGGCAGCCGGAGGACGACGACGTCCCAATGGAGAACATGGTAGTCGACGATCCGGCGCCAACCCCCTCCTCCGCGCCATCCTCGCCGGTGCATTCCACCATGACCATCGGCGAGGCCCGTGCCCAATATATGGACAGGGTGAGGCAGATGCGTGAGGAGCAGTTCCGGGAGGCGCAGGCCGATGCCGCCTACAACCACCATCTCCTCCAGGAGCACCTGCAGGCGGAGGAGCAGATCGCCGCGGAGCGGGCGGAGCAGGAGGCGCTGCTCGACTCGTACCGCTCCGCCCGCAAGGGCGCCTCGAGCGCTGGCGGTACCGCATGCGGGTGGCGGAGGCTGCGGCCACCTACAAAGAGGCTAGCAAAGAGGGCGATGAAGCGGGCGAGGCGCTGTTTGGCGAGACCGAGGACGAGGCAGAGGACAATGCCGGCTTCGACTTGTCCCCGCTCCGCTGGCGTCGACGAGGCCCTGCTCCGCCGAGGCCCTGCGGCGCCAACAACGAGGCAGAGGACACCGCCGGCTCCGCCGAGGCCCCGCCCCGCCAACAACGAGGCAGAGGACATCGCCGGCTCAGCTGAGGCCCCACCCTGCCGGCAACATGGGGGAGGATTTCCACCGCTCCGCTGAGGCGCCGCCCGCCGGCTACGAGACAGAGGACATCGCCGGCTCCGTTGAGGCCCCGTCCCGTTGCCAACGAGGCCGCGCCACACAGAAAACGAGGAAGAGTAGAACACGGTAGGTCGCTGCCGCTCGGGTCCAAGTAAGGCCGCCGCTGCTACCCTCCGGTTGAAGCCAAGCTAGGCGGGTTGACCATTGACAGCCGGTTAGCTTCTTGGCGGCGACGTGGAGTGGGAGAGCTGCGCTAGAGAAGAACGCTGCTTCTACTTAACTGCTGGTGTAGTTGGCTGACTGACATGTGGGCCCAACAGGCCACATGTCAGTTACACAACTGCACCTGCAGTTAAGTCATTGAAGTTTCTGTTCGGCTCAGCGGGATACAGGTGGGTAGTTTCGGTTAATTAATTATACCTCCAGCGCACCCCTTTTTAGTTGAAGAATGTATGAAATGTAATGAAATCCGGCATGTTTATATGAAATCCGACCATGTATGAATGAATTTATTTCGATTAGTTCGAATTCCTGTATCACTGGCATTGGATGAACATGCAAAACAATATGTACTAGCATTATTCCCAGGGTGATCACCTCGTTTGCAGCAGTTTCACATGTACTCCCTCCGGTCCTTTCTAGTCTGCATACAAGTTTTGTCTGCAGTCAAAGTATCTCTACTTTGACCAATCTTATACAAAAAAGTATGCACTTTCACAATGTGCGAAGTAAAAAGGAACAGAAGGAGTACAAAGAGTTTGAGCAGCTTTTTAGCGTTTCTGTACATTGCAATCAAACACACAGGCCTGGCAATTCATAGAGAACATTCAAAACAATCGATGATTATGCATCTCAGCGGCTCACATGTCAGAGGCCATATTTACTTCACAAATAAAGAATAAAGAAAAAATTGATCGACGCTGCTGACAGCAAAGGGCGTCCCATTCGAAAATATCAAACGCATGTCTTGCTAAAATCAATGAGCAAAATTTGACAAGGTTGTCCCATTCCAAAATATCAAATGCCTACGATTGTGGAATGGGCAGGGTTTGCCATCAGTTCGGACATTGACATGGCACCCTCGTGCTAACTAAACCAGCTGTTCTTTTTGTGCAGTTCCACCAAAATCAACCAAATTCGCGCGTAGCTTGTATGATTTCGCCCTTATATGTTGCAACGCCTTGAACTTATCGGCACCTCCTTTCTTGTGGTGGAAATGAATGATTCGATGTATTCATGAACATTTTGTGCAGTTCCCATTGAAATCAAGCTGCGCACCCCTGTTTGCACAAATACAAAAAAGTGATTAGTATAAAGCAAACTGTACTATGAATTGACAGTTTCAACAGGCACATACATGGTCCATGTAGAGCACACTTTTAGAAAAATGGAACTCACCAGAAAGAATCCTAGAACAACATTGTACTCGCGCATCACAGCAAAAAAATGGAGATTTGTCAGTCCTTCTGAGCTGAAGTTAGTTTGGTCTTGTGGGGAGTAATGTAACCATCCTTCAACTGCTCCTTCTGATGAGAAGATAGACAAGGCTTCTTCATCCTAGCATAATTGGAACTAGTCACTTCACGTACTCCATATTCTTCTTCAGAGGAAGATGATCCTATTGTACAAAGACAAGAGGACTACTAAATGCTAGCATCCCTGTTTGCTCGAAAAAAAGGAAAGGAAATATTTAAAACAGCACAGATGAAGCACTTCTCAAGGACAATACCACTTTTTCATGACAGTATCTAAACAGTAGCACAACACCAACAGAGATGACAAAGCTCAATCATATGGATGAAATCAGTGGGCGAGTACCAACCTTTGTCAGGAGGCTTATTGTGTAGAGCATACAGATGAAGCACTTCTCCGGAACCATTTGTTGCTATCTACGGTGGTGGCCATGCTTACTATATACTCCTCGATTAATTTAATGTTTCCAACATCTTCTTGTGCAGTTCCACTAAAATATATGGTATCTTCAAAGAAGATCCATGTTTGCACAAGTAGAGATAATTACAAATTACATTAAGAGTGGCATCAAATCAGTGGCAAAACAATTGCTCGTTCCAGCCATAGCAATAAATTAAGATGCAAAACTATATCATTACTTGTGTCATCACAGTTCGAGTGCTTCATTACCGCACCGGGAGTTGATTTTTGTTTTTCTTCTGCTTGTTCTTCCCCTTCATCACTTGGTTCAATAACAGACAAGCTTCGCCTTCAATGTAAGATTTGGCATGTCAATTAGGGAGCACAAGTATAGTACTAAACTTAATTTTCTGATGAAAGTGGCAAAATACAGGCCAGCAGTTGTGAAATATCCTTATCTTACCTCAATGGGATATTACGGTGCACATACAGATTGGAAGTCTTGTCTCCATATGTGCAGTTCACTAAAATCTAGCAACATTATCGTACAAGTAGCACAACATATGAAAGCACACTGCAGAATCATGTGAAAGAAGGCTAGTACTGACCTCTCATGATGCGGAATTCAAACAACTCACAAGAAGAAGATCTGAACCAAATTCGCCTTAAAGGATAGGAAGTAAGATCTCCTCTTGTGCAGTTCCACTAAGATCAAGCAATCAAGCAACGTTGTCGGTGTGACATTTTGGTTGAACTACACAAAACACTCTTAAAACAAAAGTGTTTTGTGTAGTGCAACAAAAGGTTACAATGGCAACGAGGTGAAGTAGATAACCCTGTTTACACAGAGGTGCAAAGGAAACAATTAGTGGTCAATAACGGTGGATGACACAGAAGCCAACAAAAATAAGAATCTACCTTATCTAAATGGGAAAGAAAGCAAGACAGTAGCATTTCTCAAACGGTGGCATTGATTAATATTAACATAGAGATTATATTAACAATAAAATTCGTTAAACATGTAATTTGCTTTTAACTATGGCATTGCATCAATTTTCCAGCGACATTATTAGAGGGTGTTTGTTTACAGGGACATTTTGGTGTAGGGACTAAAAAAACTCCGTGTCAGTCCCATCTAAACCAAACAGGAGGGACTTTTAGGTACTAAAAGTGGGCATTTGGGACTAAAGAAAGAAGACCCCGAGGGAGTCTTTTTGGGACTTTTTCCAACAGTTGCCCCTGCCACGCATCGCACCTTGTGTCTATTAGTTCATTACTAGGGGTAACATGGTCTTTTAGCATGTCATTTAATAACCTCTAGTCCATGTTTAGTCCCTGGAACCAAGCAGGTAGGGACTAGGGAGTTTTTAACCAAACAGGGCCTTAGATTAACAACAGCTAATGAGTTGCACGGGACAGTGGACGCACCAACACCATGTGCATCTACCGATGTACTGTGGTCATGCACAGTCTGTTGCAACAAAGAACAAACAACCAAGGAGCATATTTGTGTTGGTCCCAGTTTTGTTATCTTTAGACACCTTTCCCTATGTGAGCGCAACAAATCTAGTCCTGCTCAAACTCTACAGCCTTGTCCCTTCCTTTCCTTTTGAACTAGTACTTTCGCCCCTTCCTTTCCTCTTTGAACCACTTCCTAGATTTATGCGATAAAACTTTCCCCACTACTTTCCCCCATTCCTTTCCTCTTTGAACCACGTCCTAGATTCATGCTATACAACTTTCCCCCTTCATTTCCTCTTTGAACCACATCCCAGATTCATGCTATATACAACTTTTCCCACTACTTTCCCCCACTCCTTTCCTCTTTGAACCACGTCCTAGATTCATGGTATACATGCAGCTAGAGCAATGCATGTGGAGTAAGTAAATTATACCTTAAGGTTCTTGGGGCGTGGTTCGGTGGGCGACGGGACGGCGGCGAAGAAGAAGGGGTCGGAGGCCCTCCCGTGCCGCCGCTGGGTGGAAAGTGAACAGCTGCGCCGGTAGTCCCTCGCCGACGGCGACAACGTTAAGCCTCCTTCCCTTCCCGGCGGACAGATCCTGCCGGCTCTTTGAGCAGCAGTGAGGGCAGAGAGAGGCCAACGAAGTCTTGTTTAGATCTGGCGAGGGCGAGAGAGTGTGAAGAGAGCAACTACAAGCGCTGAGGCTCCAGCGGGAGAGGGCGAGAGAGTGTGAAGAGAGCAACTACAAGCGCTGAGGCTCCAGCGTGTATATATATACTGGAGAGAGAGTGTGAAGCGTGCAAACCCTAGAAAACATTTTGACCAGTCAAAGAATCCACCCGAGACCTCAAGTTTGATGAGCGAACATGCTAACCAGCTACACAACCCTCCCGTTATGTTCAACGAGAGGGAAACAACCTTTTATACATTCCTGCATTCGTGTGACAAGCATGCCGTGTTTTTTATGTGTGGGAGTCATTGGGATTTCAATCATAATCGTGTCATGTGGCTTTGGTGGTAAGACTATCCACAGTGGTGCAGAAATAATGCAGCCTTAGTCACCTTACCTCTCTCCACGTAGTACGTTGGGTCCCACCAGTCAGAGGGTGAAACAAACAAATTAATAAGAAAAATTAAAAGCACCAGCGGTGTATCTTACCTCAAACATCTCGCTACTACTCGGGGACACTGTCCAATTGATCCCTCTGTTCGCTCATGTACTATTTTAAGTGAATCCTTATTATAGCATGCACACAAATTTTGGGCACTTGTATTCAACTTAAGTCAGTGTGCCACCGTATCTCGTATACTTACTACTCCCTCCGTCTAGGTGTAATGAGTCACGTTAGAAGGTGCAACGGGACCAAGGTGCGTGCGTGTGCGTGTGCGTGTGTGTGTGTGTGTGTGTTTAACATGTGTGTATTAGAGAGCGACAGATCGACCTACTCCTACAGAGAGATGTTGTGTAGTGTAGTACGATTTTAGCCGCGAGAGTCGGTGCATCCTCTCGTTTCCGGGCGTGTCCGGTAGGGACATGTGGACAGCTGCCACGCCCGCTCCTGACCAGCCTAGCCCACCCAAAGCCCCTCCATCGCCTGCGCGCGCTTCCCGCCCGAAACGGTCAGCGCCGCTCCAAAGAATCGGTGCCGCATTCATGCCCGGGCAGAGCGGACGCGACCTCTCACTGGCGCAAGAGTGATGGTTGCTTCGTCCGTCCAACTTACTACTGGGTCTATGTGATTTGATGGCTCATTGGTCTTTATTACTGAGGTGGTAGGACTGCTGGATGTCCCACGCTTTCGGCGAAAGGAGGTACTACTACTAGATTACAATTTTCTCCATTCTTGCAACAGAGGCGTGCAAGAGCAGCGAAAACACACAGGCTCAGTGATTACATGGCCCACCTCACACTATCACCGTGCGACACCTAACTCTTTACATAGTACTCCCTCCGTTCCTAAACATTACTAGATGAGTCCCCGCGCGTTGCCGCGGAACAGCGGTATATCTCTCTGCGCAAAATTATCGATTTCATAGAACTAGAAAAACTCTATAACCGCATGACAAATGTGGTAGCCAAACTAAATAAACTCCCATCATCATTTAGATCATCCCACGTAATGAAAAAAGATCAGCCAACTCCTACTACATAATGGGATTATATTTTTCTTTTTGACATGTTAATGGGACTTAAAAGCTCACTTACATGCATGCTACCGGTGCATGCTTGCATGCAGACATGTTGATGTGATTTAAAACCCACTCACATGCATGTGCCACGGTATTTCTGCATGCTTGCATGTGGCTTAGTGCGGAGCCTCTCAACGTCTAGATCAGACGGCTATTATGGACTGATTTACTTCATCTAACGGCTACATCAGTTTTGATGATGTGGCTCAAGGAGAGGATAGAGAATTCCTAGTAGTGGGGGCTAGCTATTACTAGTAGATAAGTCTTTGTAGAGATTCCACTACATACGGAACAAAATGAATGAATCTACACTTAAAATGCATCTATATACATCCGCATGTGGTTCATGGTGAAATCTCTACAAAGACTTATATTTAGGAACGGAGGAAGTACTAGTATAGTACGTACTGTAATTTATCAGCGAGATAAATTTGTACAATGCTATGAAGCTTCCAGCTTCTGTTACATGTAGCTTCTATCACTCAGATCTGCATTTTTCTGGTACTCTTGCATTTCAACTTCTGCCATTTGTGCATCAGCAATTTTAGAACCCTTCTGGAAGCATTCCTCTGCCTTCTGCCGATTGCCAGTGACCGTGATCACTCCTCTGGGACCAGTCATTTTTAACTTGAGATACACGTGACATGGTCGAGCCATGAATCATGCATACACCGGCCTCCCCAAAATAGCATGATAAGCACTCTGGAAATCCACTACTTCAAATGTCAACTTTTCCTTATGGTAATTCTTTGAATCACCGAAAACCACGTCAAGGGTTATTTGGCCGAGTGATTCAGCCTTCTTGCCAGGGATGACGCTGTGAAAGCTCATGTTGCTCTCACTAAGTTTGGACATCGGAATGCCCATCCCCTTCAAGGTTTCAGCATAAAGGATATTTAGGCCGCTACCACCATCCATTAGCACTTTGGTCAGTCGAGTGCCTCCAACAACTGGGTCGACCACCAACGCTTGCCTCCCAGGGGTGGCTATGCGAGCAGGGTGATCAGACTAGTCGAATGTGATAGCTGTTTGTGGCCACTTCAGGTATGTTGTCGTTGTCGGAGCTACCATATTCACTTCTCTGTTGATCACTTTCAGTCGACTTTTGCTCTCAACATCAGCAAAAATCACTAGGGTGGAATTGACGTTGGGAAAACCATCATCTTCCTCTTTGTCCTCATCCTTGTCTGACTCTTTTTCCTTATCATTAGGTTGTTTCTCTCGGAACTGCTGGATTAGAACCCGACACTGTCGAGTGGTATGCTTAGGATAAATCAGATTGCCTTCTTCGTCCTTCTTGGTGTGAATGTGACATGGCAAATCCAACACGTCATTTCCGGCTTGATCTTTCACTTTCTTGGGGTCCAGGGACCCTTAGGTTTCCCTTTAAACTTTCCTTGAATCACTGCCGCAGTTTCTCCAAGCCCTGCAGGCTCAGCTTTACGCTTCTGTTTGTGACTGGAATTGCCTCCACCGGTGTCCTGACCGACTGGTTTGCTCTTTCCACTGCGGAGTCAATCCTCTTCTTCTCTGTTAGCGTACCGAGTGGCTATTTCCATCATCCGAGTCAGAGACATATCTCCCGTCCAACCGAATTTCAGGACTAGCTCTCGATACTTAACGCCTTCCTTGAAGGCACAAACTGCCTGATGTTGGGATACATTTTCCACTGTGTGATGCAAAGTGGTCCACCTCTGAATGTAATCTCTCAGAGTCTCATTCAGTTTTTGCACGCAATGCTGCAATTCTGTTAACCCCGCTGACCGCTTGCAAGTACCCTCAAAAGCTCTAACAAACACTCGGGCAAGTTCTTCCCAACTGAATATACAGCCCGGTGCTAACTGAGTCAACCACGCTCTGGCCGAACCTTCCAACATCAGAGGAAGATGCTTCATGGCCACTTCATCATTGCCGCCACCAATCTGTACAGCCACTCGATAATCCTTAAGCCAAGTGTCAGGCTTGGACTCACCGGTGAACTTGCTGACTCCAGTCGCCAACCTGAAGTTGGGAGGAATCACCGCGGCTCTGATGGCTCTGCTGAAACACTCTGGACCTGAAACATGAACTCTGCTGCCAGTCGGGTGATCTCTGTCAAGGCCCTCCCTGTGTGCTCTGTTCCTATCAACTAGACCTTGAACGAGAATAGATCTCGCATCAAAGCCTGGCTCCCTTGGGTCGACTGGTATTCTTCGCTTGCCACTGTGAGGGCGTCTGTCATCATATTGCCGAGGCACATATGATCCACTCCTCGGAGGAGGTGTGGGCACTTGACGACGGTCATCACGGCCGAGTCGGTGATCATACTGCTCATGGTTTTTGTACTGATCCTGCCGGTGCCCACGCCCCTCACGCCGCGGGGGCGATCTTGGGCTGTGGGCCGACTGAACTGTATCTGCCATCACAGACCTGCTATGAATCCTATTCCACGACTGAGACACTGCTGTGTTCTGCTCTCCTGCTGCCCGGAGTAAGGCCCGGATCTGCATCAAACCTCGGCTAGCCTCCGACTGGGAAGGTTGAATTGACTCTGCTATACGGGCTGCAGCAATGAGATTTTGAATCGGGGTGCGGTATACCTGAGGTTGAGGCGGAAAAAGCTGTCGTCGACTGGACTCAGGAATCCGCTGCCGAGCACGCTCGTCGAGTGCATGCTAAAAATTCTCCAGTCGAGTGCGCTCAGCCAGGTTGGCCAGGAGCGCCTCCTCCAAGGCCCGGGCCTCGGAGGTTTCCCCAACGATGGGCGTGTGGAGTGCATCCATGTTGCAGCGGCGAAGCTCTTCCCTCTGCTGCGAAGAAAGGGGTTCGGGGCGGTACTCCTCGTGAACGCGTGACGGATCGCCGCCACCATCACCGCCGTCGTCGCGGGGAAGCCAGGAGGACTACATGGTTCGTCGACCATCAAGACTTCAGCCACAGGATCGCTGCCATCGCACTCGGATGCGGTCTCGACGGAGCCAGTCGAACAGGCCGTAGAGAGTTTCGTCGGGCTCGATTGCCGTGACTTGTGGGGTGGCCGACTGACGGGCCACCGCGTGTTTCACCCACCGCTGAAGCCGCGACCGACCGGATCGCTTGCGTCGGCGAACAGTGGGGAGCGAGGACACCACGGGAGCCGACCGATACTGGGTCGACGGCTGCCGGAAAAGGACGCGGCAAACGCACGCGCGAAAGTGCGTCGCCCCGCGGACGGGGAGCGTCTCGACATCGAGGGGAGCTTCCTGAAGCCAGGCGGAGTCGTCGGCAACGAAGACGAGCGCGCCGAGACGAATCTCGCGACCCTCAGCCAATCCACTGCCGGAAACCATGATGATGGAATCGGAAAAATCGCAACTTCACCAAAAAGTCGCTAAGACACCCGCCCCAAGGTGGGCGCCAACTGTCGTGGTTCTAAGACTGACAGTAGAATGGGGGCTAGGTATGAGGAGGCAAGATACCAGCTATGGTGAAGTTGTCCACACAAGATTTACGAGTTCAGGCCCTTCACGGTGGAAGTAATAGCGCTACGTCTCGATGCTCGAAGGCGGTCGACTGGATTATATGTGTGTGGAGTTACAGGGGGTGCGAACCCTTGTCCCTGAGGAGGAGGGTGGCTTATATAGAGTTCGCCAGAACCCTCCCGCCCTCAGTTACACAGGGTTTAAGGAACATAAAGATGGGGCATTTCTGGTAACGCCAGTAATAAAGTGACATAAATGTCCATTAAGCCTACAGAGTAAACGTCCGACCGTTGCTATTCAGAGTGACTTTAGGTCTCCTGTCTGTCGAGTGATTCCTGTTACGGTCGAGTGAACTTGAATCTTCCGAGTGGAATGCTTCTAGTCGAGTGGATGATGGTATCCCTTGAATGCTTCTGACTTTAGGGTAATGTCCTAGGGGAAGGCGTCTAGGTCAGGCCTATGACCCTACCCTAGGTACATAGCTTCATCACCTACCCCTAGGCGCGCCCTCCTGCCTCGTGGCCGCCTCGTTGCATCTCTGACTTCCACTCCAAGTCTCCTCGATTGCGTTTGTTCCAAGAAAGATCCTCGCGAAGGTTTCGTGCCATTTGGATTCCGTTTGATATTCCTTTTCCGCAAAACACTAAAATAGGCAAAAAAACAGCAATTTGCACTGGGCCTTCGGTTAATAGGTTAGTCCCAAAAATAATATAAAATAGTATATTAAAGCCCATTAAACATCCAAAACAGATAATATAATAGCATGGAACAATCAAAAATTATAGATACGTTGGAGACGTATCAAGCATCCCCAAGCTTAATTCCTGCTCGTCCTCGAGTAGGTAAATGATAAAAACATAATTTTTGATGTGGAATGCTACCTAACATACTTTTCAATGTAATTTTCTTTATTGTGGCATGAATGTTCAAATCCGAAAGATTCAAGACAAAAGTTTAATATTGACATAATAATAATACTACTTCAAGCATACTAACTAAGGAATTATGTCTTCTCAAAATAACATAGCCGAAGAAAGCTCATCCCTACAAAATCATATAGTTTGTCCATGCTTCATTTTCGTCACACAAAATGCTCTCATCATGCACAACCCCGATGACAAGCCAAGCAATTGTTTCATACTTTAGTATTCTCAAACTTTTTCAACTTTCACGCGGTACATGAGCACGAGTCATGGACATAGCACTATGGGTGGAATAGAATATGATGATGGAGGTTGTGCTGAGAAGACAAAAAAGGAGAAAGTCTTACATCGACGCGGCTAATCAACGGGCTATGGAGATGCCCATCAATTGATTTCAATGCGAGGAGTAGGGATTGCCATGCAACGGATGCACTAGAGCTATAAATGTATGAAAGCTCAATAAAAGAAACTAAGTGGGTGCGCATCCAACTTGCTTGCTCACGAAGACCTAGGGCATTTGAGGAAGCCCATTGTTGGAATATACAAGCCAAGTTCTATAATGAAAAATTCCCACTAGTATATGAAAGTGACAAAATAAGAGACTCTCTATCATGAAGATCATGGTGCTATTTTGAAGCACAAGTGTAGAAAATGGATAGTAGCATTGTCCCTTCTCTCTTTTTTTTGGGCTTCTCTTTTTTTATTTGGCCTTTCTCTTTTTTTGGCCTTTCTCTCTTTTTTTATTTCCTCACACGGGACAATGCTCTAATAATGATGATCATCACACTTCTATTTATTTACAACTCAAGGATTACAACTCGATACTAGAACCAAATATGAGTCTATATGAGTGCCTCCGGCGATGTACCGGGATAGGCAATGAATCAAGAGTGACATGTATGAAAAATTATGCATGGTGGCCTTGCCACATATACGATGTCAACTACATGATCATGCAAGGCAATATGACAATGATGAAGCGTGTCATAATAAACGGAACGGTGAAAAGTTGCATGGCAATATATCTCGGAATGGCTATGGAAATGCCATAATAGGTATGTATGGTGGCTGTTTTGAGGAAGATATAAGGAGGTTTATGTGTGATAGAGCGTATCATATCACGGGGTTTGGATGCACCGGGGAAGTTTGCACCAACTCTCAAGGTGAGAAAGGGCAATGCACGGTACCGAAGAGGCTAGCAATGATGGAAGGGTGAGAGTGTGTATAATCCATGGACTCAACATTAGTCATAAATAACTCACATACTTATTGCAAAAATCTAGAAGACATCAAAACCAAGCACTACGCGCATGCTCCTAGGGGGATAAATTGGTAGGAAAAGACCATCGCTCATCCCCGACCGCCACTCATAACGAGGACAATCAAAGAAACACCTCATGCTTCAAATTTGTTTCACAACGGTTACCATACGTGCATGCTACGGGACTTGCAAACTTCGACACAAGTATTTCTCAAATTCACAATTACTCAACTAGCACGACTCTAATATTACCATCTTCATATCTCAAAACAATCATCAAGTATCAAACTTCTCATAGTATTCAATGCACTCTATATGGAAGTTTTTATTATACCCATCTTGGATGCCTATCATATTAGGACTAATTTTATAGCCAAAGAAAATTACCATGCTGTTCTAAAAGACTCTCAAAATAATATAAGTGAAGCATGAGAGATCAGTAATTTCTATAAAATAAAACCACTACCGTGCTCTAAAAAGGTATAAGTGAAGCACTTGAGCAAAAATTATCTAGCTCAAAAGATATAAGTGAAGCACATAGAATATTCTAATAAATTCCGATTCATGTGTGTCTCTCCAAAAGGTGTGTACAGCAAGGATGTTTGTGGTAAACTAAAAAGAAAAGACTCAAATCATACAAGACGCTCCAAGCAAAACAGATATCATGTGGTGAATAAAAAATATAGCCTCAAGTAAAGTTACCGATAGACGAAGGCAAAAGAGGGGATGCCTTCTGGGGCATCCCCAAGCTTAGGCTTTTGGTTGTGTGACAGCCTGGTTTTTGCCCTCCTTTATTTGCCTGATTTTCATTTGGATTTCTTTTGAAATTTGGAGTTTTTTAATCTTTTCATATGGACTTAAACACTTGGGTACCCTTGGCTTTCACCCAAGTGCCTCATTTCCCTCTCTAATCATCATTCCCTCTCTGGTTCTACCCAAAATAATATTTGGAATATTTTTCTTTAATGAAAAATATTCATTTTCCTCTCTAAAACCCTAGATAGATCAATGTGCTCCAAAGCAACCCCAATTTTTCTTGCCCACAAAATTCTGAGAAAATTCACAAAAATCATTTGAACCCTAGGGCACTTTCCTGAGCAAAAATATTGGATAACTTTTTGGAATATTTTTGCTACAGAAAATATTTTCTGTTCTGGACAGAAATGGTGGTTTCTACAGCAACTACCATTTTACTTGCTCCAATGAGGCTGATCTTTCTTGTGCATCATCACCTTAGTAGATGATTGCTAGCCTCTAAAGCACAACCCCCAAATCCCAGCCATTTGACCTCAGTAACCTCTCAGGGTTACTGATCAGAAACTTACCTGGCTTGTGAAATCTTTTCTACTACGTCTGGATCCAAACCAAAGCGAGGTAATCTTCAAAACTACCACGAACAACAAGCCAGACATGAACTTTTGACGTAGGTCGGCCTGAGGGAAAAGTTCACGCGGTGACCACATGTGTACACGATGCCAGCCTGCGCGTCGACGCGCTCTGAGTGCCGCCGAGCGCTCTGTTTCGCGCGTGCTCGCTTCCTCGACTGCCATAGTGCACCAAACCTCGCCACCATCTTCGTCCCACCCCCTTAACTCCCCCTGGCACTCGCCGACGCCGGAGCTCGCCGCAGCAAGCACGGGCGCGGTCCGGCCAACATAACAGTGCGGTGCGCACCGTGCTCGTCGCCACCCTAGTGCCCCTGTGCTAGTCCCCGTTTGCCCACAGTCCCCGCGTGAGTTGCGTCGCCTTCTCCCCTCTCACTGACACCGCTCGTCGCCGAGCGCCGTGTCCAGGTGTCCACCGACGGAGCACGAATCCCCCTTGGCGCTCGCCTATAAATGGAGCCCCCCAGTCTCCTCGAGCATCATCCTCCACTCCCTCACACTCCACAAACTCGTAGGAAACCGTAGCCCGGCCGGGCAGGCCGCGGGCCGCCGTCCCCGAGATCGAGCTCGCTGACGATCCCCTCTGGTCATCGCGGTAGCTCCAGCCCCTCCCAGGCCTGGGCGACCCTTCCAGAGCCTCCGGAACTCTTCGGTGAAGCCGTTCCGTCCACTTGGAGCCCCTGGAGTTGCCTCTGTTCGCCGTCGTCTTCGTCTCCGGCGACCACCGCTCTCTGCCTCCACTTGCGAGGTCGATTCCGACACCGTCTGACCATCCCTAGCTACGCTACGGGTATGGGCAGGTGCACCTCCATCCCCTCACTCGATCCCTCCCTCTCGTTTTGGCCAAGGAGCCCTCGCCGCCGGCGTGAGCTCCGGCGAAGCCGCGACCCCCTCTGTTTCCTCCTCCCTCTCCCCCTCGCCTGACTAGCAGGGCCCGCTAGTCAGCCACTCAGTACGCGCGCGAAGCGGTACGAGTGGTGGCGCCCCGAGGCTTTTCGCCTTCGATGTCACCCTCCTAGTTTGTTTATTTAAATTCAAATATATATATATATATATATTCCAGAGAGCTTCAAACAGCTATAACTCTTTAACCATAAGTCCAAATGAATTGATTCTTTTTGCATTGTGTTCTTTGCAAAGAAATCTAGCAGCTCACCAAAGATGAGATTTTTCTGTGCTGTCTAGATTTTCTGGTGATTTTCAGAAGGGTTCTTGATATTTTCTTTTTGTGTTTAAAATTATTTTCAGAGGGTGAGGCTTGTCTTGAGGATCACCAGAAGGCTTGTGAACCTCATCTGCACTATGGCAAGCCACAGCAACATTTTCATGGTGCCATTTCAATATTTATGATTTTCTTACTTGAATGAAAGATTTAATCCATGCATTTAAATAACTGTTATGTTATTTATATTCTCTTAAGTGCTTGTTTTAGTTAATATGCTTGATTTACAGAATGTTTGAAACTAACTTAGTGGGTAAAGAAACTAGGATTCATTTGTGGTGATGAAAGGATAATATTGTTATGCATATGAGTAATTACTTGAAGTTATTTTCTTGCATGAGTAAAATAATAAAATTTTGTTAGAAAATATTCCGTTTAAAGTGAGGTTTATCCTAACCAGAAAAGTGGCATGAGTTGTTGATGTTTATGCTTAGTGTGAATATAGTTGACTCAGTCATTTCCGTTAATATGTGATGCATATGTAGTGTTGCATTTTCATGGCATGCGATGACACCGGTCCTTTTTACTTTAAGTTGAACCTGAATATAACTCAACTTGAACATATCGTTGGCCGGGTCATGGTGCCACTGAATCGAGTTTTTCCCAGTGCAACCACATTTGCCTTTATGGGAAGTCCTTGATTCGGTCCGTTGTCATGCCTCTGGTCGGTGCCTCCAACTAGGGAAGGTTATGGGCATGCTTACCCTGGCCCGGTAAGCAGACATAACCTTGTGTGCCCGTTGTTGAGATTATGGTACTGGGTCCCCTTGTGGGATCGTTTTGGCCATGACGGTGGTCGTTGTGTCTTTGGTAGACACGGGGCCACCCAGGACTAGCTCGATGGGGAGTGAGTCAGAGTGGCCGGGAGAGTGTCATGGCAATGGAGGGGTTTCGTCGGAATGCCGTTGGTCCACCCGAATGGGAGTGCGAGGCCATGGGTTCCGTAGTGTGGGTACAGTGTGCTACCTCTGCAGAGTGTAATAATCTATCGATAGCCGAGTCCATGGTTACAAACACGCTCGTAGTAGGTCACACCATGGGTCAACGTTTAATAAATTTTGCACACTAAGTTATGAACTTTGCACTGTTGATGATGGTGGGAAAGCCATCGAGATGTTCGAGACCAAGTATTGGTCGTGGTTGTGATCGCCGTAAGGATCACGAGATACCCCTAGTCAAGACCACGATGGTGGTACGTTTGTGATCCATGAACGGTCATGGTTGGTAAGCCAGTCCCGAGGGACTTTTAGCACAAGAGCATGATCACAGCATGTTGAAACATTATTGCATTATTAATTGGTTAATTATCATGATATTGTTTGTCATTATGATTATGCCTGTTGTGAGCTTGCAAGTATATTCCATGTACTGACCTGGCGTGTCATGCCAGATTTCAGGAAAGTCTCGTTGGAAAGGAGTGCTGCTCGAGTCTAGATCGTGTCCACATCGGTGTCCCTGTGCTATGGAGTTTCCGCTACGACGTTGTTCCGTTGTCACGTATTTGTTATGATCGAGGCCCCTTTATGTTCACTAAATAATGTACATATTGTTCAGCCGCACCGTGTGTGCCGCTTGGCCTCGACACCTGTTGTAATATAAACTATGATCCGCTAGCATCAATAAAGCGGTTGTTTTCTGTACCGAGATGTTGTGTGTTGCCAGAAGACATGGTCTCTGGGCTGGCAATGCATGGTAAACCGATCGCTCTGAGCCGGGGTGCCACAACGCTTGGTATTAGAGCCGCGCTGACTATAGGCCACGCTAGAATTCGACGTGTTAACTGGACGTTAGATACGAGTTTAAGTTGAGTGTCGGTAGCATTTATAGCTGGTTGTTGCATTGCATGCACTTGTTTTATTTTTATGCTAACCTGCTAATGGTTGTGAGTGTAGATGGCTCCGGTGCCGTGTCCGTGCCAGTTGCAGCTGATGCCGTTCACGTCGCCGCACCTCCTTCGCAATGTGTGGCGTCAGCTGTATCCTCTCGGTGACGATCCAGTCTATCGTGTGTACCGGGAGCGTCTAGCTGACTCAGTGTATGAGTATCACGTAGTGGTTACTCTGCGCACCAGTTCCAATTCCAGCACTTACACTCGTACCTCTCGGAGCGGTTACGCTTCTACCGCTTCTCAGGCTGTCCAGTTTGCTGCATTCAAGGTCCTTGTCGAGCTTCGTTACGACGAGGTCCGGATGCAGAACCACCCAGGTTTCTACTACTATCCTTCTCTGCACGACAATGGTCGTGTCCATTTCCCTATCATTGATCCGGAGTCTGATAGTGTTGCTAGCCATCTTGCTCGTTATATCACCGCTATCTATCTTATGATCCACGAGCTGGCTCGAGAGCTGACTCGTGCCCGTACTACTTTAGCCTCTGCTTTAGTCTCTACTAGATCTGCCACTACTCCATCCTCCCTGGGATTTACTCCTTATATTCCAGCCAGTTCTAGTTCCCTGTTTCACCGGTTACTCCCCTGAGTAGCTCGGGCACCTCGACGGTGAACCCTCTCAGTGCCCCTGCTGAGTGGGTTACACTTCTCTCTACTCCTATAGCCCCGATGCTTCACCCTACACCTGCCCTTGAGGGAGAGCCCTCTAGGCAGCATCGTCGTGTTACCTTTAACCCGGAGGTCTCAGTTAACCTCGTCAGTTCAGGATCCGAGTCCGCTTTAGGAGAGGACCCCGCAGCACCTGCAGAGTAGTAGAGCCCCTGAATATTCGCAGTCGTCAGGATGGTGTACGGATGTAGTCGTACGAGTCATGATGTTTCGTTTCCTGTATGAAAGTAGTTGAACCAGGCATGTTGGGTATCTTTCATGTATGAGTCCATGTATAATTATGTTGGAACTCTGTTTTATTCGCCGTATTTTCTTTGTCATTTCGGTTTTTCTCGGGCTTTTGTTACTGGCTTTTCCCCAATTTATTTTGAATGTTTCTCATCTCGGTTGCGTTGCCTTGGGAAAAATCATAATAGGATGCCGCGGGGAGGCAGCAGTAGCAACGTTCACGAGGGTACCCCTGTTCGTCGTTCCACATGACAGGCAGGACACTCCCCCGAGCCGTACGTTCCACCACCGCCTCCACCGCCAAATCCGCCCTCCACCGAGCAAATTCTGCGTATGTTTGAGGAAAGATGGAACAATGATCTGATTGAAATATTATGAAGTGTGCAAGTTATGGTTGGGCAGAATGGAAATCAGAACAGTCATTACTCCAAGCTGTCAGATTTTTAGAGGACCAAGCCTCCCAGTTTCAGTCGGGTTGTTGATCCCTTGAATGCAGATGATTGGTTGCGTACCATTGAGAAAAAGCTTGAGATTGCTCGTACTGAAGAAAATGATAAAGTTCCATTTGCAACTCATTATCTTGAAGGCGCTGCTGCCATATGGTGGGAAAATGCAAAAGCCATGTGGCCTGCTGATGAAGAAATCACCTGGTCAAAATTCAAGGATCAGTTCCGGAAATATCATATCCCTACTGGAATTATGAAGACTAAGTAGCGAAAATTTCTCGCACTCATCCAAGGAAATCAGTCTGTGGGTGAATATTTGCAAAAATTCAATCATCTGGCCCGTTACTCCCTTTATGACGTGGCCACCGAAGAAAGAAAGATTGACAGATTTCTTGGAGGATTAAATCTGCAACTCCGGTGTACTCTCAGTATGTTTGATTTCCTAGATTTCCAAACTCTGGTAAACAAGGCTTTCATTGCTGAAAGGGAGCACAAGCTTGTATCAGATAATAGGCCTGTTAACAATGACCACAAGCACCAGTTTGAGCCAAAGAAGGATGGAAAACCAGTGCAAAAGGCTCGTACCTGGCAGCAGACTCGGGTGGAATACAAGCCCAATTGGCAACAGAATGTTAACAAGACCACCACTCAAGTCAAGAATGTCGTGACCAACCCAGTGCACGAGGAGCACCAGCGCAACAATTCTTGCTTCAGTTGTGGGCAAAACGGACATTATGCCAGACAGTGCCCCAAGAACAGCAAGGCAAATGCTCTATTCAGGCCACAAGTCAACTTTATGGAGTCATGCCCGACCCAGCAAAATATCACTGGACACATTCATCACCTGCCGATGAAGCCCAAGAGAACCCCGAAGTCGTCATTGGTATGTTTTCTGTTAATAACATACCTGCAGTAATTTTATTTGACTCTGGGGCTTCCCACTCTTTGATTTCTCGGAGTTGTTGCCCAAAACAAATTTCCTTGTTCGCTTTTGGGCAAAAATATGCTGGTACAAACCCCGGGATCCTTAATCAAGAGCAATCTGGTCTGCTGTAGTCTGGAAATCAATATCAACGGAGTCGGTTTTCCAACTTCTTTGATAATTATTGAGTCCGCCAAGTTGAATGTTATATTGGGTATGAATTGGTTGACCCAATATCAAGTTTGCATAAACTGCGCGACCCGAGAAGTCACTTTGACCAGTCAGAATGGGCAGACTACAAAATTCTATGCTCGCAAAAGTATACCCAAGAAAGAAATGGTCTTCACCGCGGTGACTGGTGAATTGGAATTAATTCCCGTGGTCAGCGAGTATCCTGATGTATTTCCAGAAGAACTGCCAGGCATGCCACCAGATCGAGAGCTTGAGTTTGCAATAGATCTTGTGCGCGGAACCACACCATTGTACAAGAAGTATTACCAGATGCCCTCATTAGAATTAGTGGAGCTAAAGAAACAGCTTGATGAACTGCTCCAGAAAGGATATATCCGTCCCAGCTCTTCACCATGGGGATCACCTGCTATTTTCGTGGACAAAAAGGATGGCAGCCTCCGCATGTGTGTGGATTACCGTCAGCTAAATGAGGTCACCATCAAAAATAAATATCTGCTGCCAAGGATTGATGATCTGTTTGATCAGCTCAGTGGGGCCAAGGTATTCTCTAAGATTGATTTACGGACGGGATATCATCAGCTCAATATTAAAAAGGAAGATATTCCTAAGACCGCATTCACTACTCGGTACGGTCTTTATGAATATACAGTTATGTCCTTTGGTCTCACCAATGCCCCTGCCTTTTTCATGCATATGATGAACAAAGTATTCATGGACTTCCTTGATAAGTTCGTGGTAGTCTTCATCGATGACATACTCATTTACTCCAAGAGTGAAGAAGATCACAAGGATCACCTCCGAGCAGTGCTACAACGACTCCGCGACCATCAGCTATACGCCAAATTCAGTAAATGTGAGTTTTGGCTCAAGCAAGTTGGGTTTCTTGGACATGTACTATCTGCCAAAGGTATAGCCGTGGACCCGAGCAAAGTAAAGGATGTGCTCGATTGGTTGTCACTCACAACCGTATCACAGATCCGGAGTTTTCTTGGATTAGCCGGATATTATCGTCATTTCATTGAAGGATTTTCCAAGATTGCTAAACCCATGATGGAGCTACTCAAAAAGGATAAGAAGTTTGAATGGACTGAGGACTGTGAGAAAAGTTTCAGTGAGCTAAAGATACGGCTGACGACCGCACCTGTATTGACTCTTCCAGATATCTACCGCAGTTTTGATGTGTACTGTGATGCCTCCAGACAAGGTCTGGGATGCGTACTTATGCAAGACGGCAAAGTAGTAGCCTATGCATCGCGACAACTACAACCGCACGAGGGAAATTACCCTACTCATGATCTGGAATTGGCCGCGGTGGTTCATGCTCTAAAAATTTGGAGGCACTACCTCATCGGGAAGAGGTGCCAAATTTTTACCGATCACAAAAGTCTCAAGTATATATTTACTCAGCCGGATTTAAATCTCCGTCAATGAAGATGGCTTGAGTTGGTCAAGGATTATGATCTTGGAATAAATTACCACCCTGGTAAGGCCAACGTGGTTGCCGATGCACTCAATCGACAGTCTGTCAGCCTAAATGTCATATTGAAATCCTTGCCTCCTGAACTTCAAGAGGAGATCGCTCAGCTCAACCTGGTCATAGTCGATGCTGGCCTCGCTAATATTTTGGAAGTTACCCCCACACTTGAGGAAGAAATCCACAAGGCCCAGCCAGCTGACATCGATCTAGAGAAACGTGTCAAGAGCACGATGGCAGGACAGACTCCAGATTTCTCAAAGGATAAATTCGGTACCCTCCGGTTCCGTGGAAGGATTTGTGTACCCAATCAGTCGGACTTAAAGAAGAAAATCCTGTCGGAAGCACATGAATCCTCATATTCTATTCACCCTGGAGGTACGAAAATGTATGAAGACCTTCGACAAATATTCTGGTGGGATGGAATGAAGAAAGACATTGCCTATTTTGTGGCCTGTTGCGACATATGCAACAAGGTGAAGGCAGAGCATCAGAAGCCAGCCGGACTTCTCCAACCACTGCCAGTTTCGCAATGGAAATGGGATGACGTTTGCATGGATTTCATCACAGGACTGGCCAAGACTCGGCGAGGCAATGATGCAATCTGGGTCATAGTGGACACCTTAACCAAGGTTGCTCACTTTATCCCGATCAAAACCACATATCGAGCAGACCAACTCGCACAGCTGTATGTATCCAGGATAGTCAGTCTGCATGGAGTACCTCGAACCATCACTTCCGACCAAGGTTCACTTTTTACCTCCGCTTTTCGGTCACGTCTCCATCAAGCCTTGGGGACAGCACTGAAATACAGTACCGCTTATCATCCTCAGACAGATGGACAGACAGAGCGGGTAAACCAAATACTCGAAGATATGCTACGAGCCTGCGTTTTGGCCCAAGGATCTAAATGGGAAGACTGTCTGCCATATGCCGAGTTCTCTTATAACAACAGCTTCCAGACCAGTCTAAAGATGTCACCGTATGAGGCTTTGTATGGCCGTAAGTGCCGCACTCCTTTAAATTGGTCTCAAACTGGAGATAGCCGCATTTTCGGAACAAATCTCATGTTGGAAGCTGAGAAACAAGTTAGGGAAATCAGAGACAGATTGCAATTGGCCAAATCTCGACAGAAGAGTTATTATGATGCAAAGCACCGACAGATCAGTTTTGAACCCGGAGAACATGTATACCTCCGAGTCACTCCTATGAAAGGAGTCAAGAGGTTCCAGACACGTGGAAAGTTGGCACCCAGATTTCCAGTTATGTCCCGAGTGGGTACTGTTGCATATCAGTTGGAACTACCCCCTGAATTGTCGGACGTGCACAACGTGTTTCATGTTTCACAGTTGAGGCGATGCATATCGCCGCCCGATAAAAAGACTGCTATGACTGAGATAGAGTTGGCAAGGGATTTAACATATGAAGAGAGACCGGTTAAAATTTTGGATCAGATGGAAAGGGTCACTCGCAGTAAAGTAAGGACATTTTACAAAGTTTAGTGGGAGCATCACACGGAGTCCGAATCAACGTGGGAACGGGAAGAATTTCTAAGGGCACATTATCCAGAATGGTTTTCCCAAGCAACCGAATCTCGAGGACGAGATTCATTTGAAGTGGGGGAGGTTTGTGACAGCCTGGTTTTTGCCCTCCTTTCTTTGCCCGATTTTCATTTGGATTTCTTTTGAAATTTGGAGTTTTTGAATCTTTTCATATGGACTTAAACACTTGGATACCCTTGGCTTTCACCCAAGTGACTCATTTCCCTCTCTAATCATCATTCCCTCTCTGGTTCTACCCAAAATAATTTTTGGAATATTTTTCTTTAATGAAAAATATTCATTTTCCTCTCTAAAACCCTAGCTAGCTCAATGTGCTCCAAAGCAACCCCAATTTTTCTTGCCCACAAAAATCTGAGAAAATTCACAAAAATCCTTCGAACCCTAGGGCACCTTCCTGAGCAAAAATATTGCATAACTTTTTGGAATATTTTTGCTACAGAAAATATTTTCTGTTCTGGACAGAAATGGTGGTTTCTACAGCAACTACCATTTTACTTGCTCCAATGAGGCTGATCTTTCTTGTGCATCATCACCTTAGTAGATGATTGCTAGCCTCCAAATCTCAACCCCCAACTCCTAGCCATTTGACCTCAGTAACCTCTCAAAGTTACTGATCAAAAACATACCTGGCTTGTGAAATCTTTTCTACTGCGTCTCGATCCAAACCAAAGCGTGGTAATCTTCAAAACTACCACGAACAACAAGCCAGACATGAACTTTGGACGTAGGTCGGCCTGAGGGCAAAGTTCACGCGGTGAGCACGCGTGTACACGATGCCAGCCTGCGTGTCGACGCGCTGTGAGTGCCGCCGATCACTCTGTTTCGCGCGTGCTCGCTTCCCCGACTGCCATAGCGCGCTAAACCTCGCCACCATCTTCGTCCCAACCCCCTTAACTCCCCCTGGCACTCGCCGACGCCGGAGCTCGCCGTAGCGAGCACGGGCGCGGTCCGGCCAACATAACAGTGCGGTGCGCACTGTGCTCGTCGCCACCCTAGTGCCCCTGTGCTCGTCCCCGTTCGCCCACAGTCCCCGCATGAGTTGCGTCGCCTTCTCCCCCTCTCACTGATGCCGCTCGTCGCCGGGCGCCATGTCCAGGTGTCCACCGGCGGAGCCCGAACCCCCTCGGTGCTCGCCTATAAATGGAGCCCCCCAGTCTCCTCGAGCATCATCCTCCACTCCCTCACACTCCACAACCTCGTAGGAAACCGTAGCCCGGCCGCGGGCCGCCGTCCCCGAGCTCGAGCTCGCCGGCGATCCCCTCGGGTCGTTGCGGTAGCTCCAGCCCCTCCCAGGCCTGGGCGACCCTTCCAGAGCCTCCGCCACTCTTCGGTGAAGCCGTTCCGTCCACTTGGAGCCCCTGGAGTTGCCTCTGTTCGCCGTCGTCTTCGTCTCCGGCGACCACCGCTCTTTGCCTCCGCTTGCGAGGTCGATTCCGACGCTGTTCGACCACCCCTAGCTACGCTACGGGTACGGGCAGGTGCGCCTCCATCCCCTCTCTCGATCCCTCCCTCTCATTTTGGCCAAGGAGCCCTCGCCGCCGGCGAGAGCTCCGGCGAAGCCGCGACCCCCTCTGTTTTCTCCTCCCTCTCCCCCTCGCCTGACTAGCGGGGCCCGCTAGTTAGCCACTCAGTACGCACGCGAAGCGGTACGAGTGGTGGCGCCCCGAGGCTTTACGCCTTCGACGTCACCCCCTAGTTTGTTTATTTAAATTCAAATATATATATATATATATATTCCAGAGAGCTTCAACCAGCTATAACTCTTCAACCATAAGTCCAAATGAATTAATTCTTTTTGCATTGTGTTCTTTGCAAAGAAATCTAGCAGCTCACCAAAGATGAGATTTTTCTGTGCTGTCTAGATTTTCTGGTGATTTTTAGAAGGGTTCTTGATATTTTGTTTTTGTGTTTAAAATTATTTTCAGAGGGTGAGGCTTGTCTTGAGGATCACCAGAAGGCTTGTGAACCTCATCTGCACTAAGGCAAGCCACAACAACATTTTCATGGTGCCATTTCAATATTTATGATTTTCTTACTTGAAGGAAAGATTTAATCCATGCATTTAAATAACTATTATGTTATTTATATTCTGTTAAGTGCTAGTTTTAGTTAATATGCTTGATTTACAGAATGTTTGAAACTAACTTAGTGGGTAAAGAAACTAGGATTCATTTCTGGTGATGAAAGAATAATATTGTTATGCATATGAGTAATTACTTGAAGTTATTTTCTTGCATGAGTAAAATAATAAAATTTTGTTAGAAAATATTCTGTTTAAAGTGAGGTTTATCCTAACCAGAAAAGTGGCATGAGTTGTTGATGTTTATGCTTAGTGTGAATATAGTTGACTCAGTCATTTCCGTTAATATGTGATGCATATGTAGTGTTGCATTTTCATGGCATGCGATGACACCGGTCCTTTTTACTTTAAGTTGAACCTGAATATAACTCAACTTGAACATATCGTTGGTCGGGTCATGGTGCCACTGAATCGAGTTTTTCCCAGTGCAACCACATTTGCCTTTATGGGAAGGCCTTGATTCGGTCCGTTGTCATGCCTCCGGTCGGTGCCTCCAACTAGGGAAGGTTATGGGCATGCTTACCCTGGCCCGGTAAGCAGACATAACCTTGTGTGCCCGTTGTTGAGATTATGGTACCGGGTCCCCTTGTGGGATCGTTTTGGCCACGACGGTGGTCGTTGTGTCTTTGGTAGACACGGGGCCACCCAGGACTAGCCCGATGGGGAGTGAGTCGGAGTGGTGGGGAGAGTGTCATGGCAATGGAGGGGTTTCGTCGGAATGCTGTTGGTCCACCCGAATGGGAGTGCGAGGCCATGGGTTCCGTAGTGTGGGTACAGTGTGCTACCTCTGCAGAGTGTAATAATCTATCTATAGCCGAGTCCATGGTTACAAACACGCTCGTAGTAGGTCACACCATGGGTCAACGTTTAATAAATTTTGCACACTAAGTTATGAACTTGGCACTGTTGATGATGGTGGGAAAGCCGTCGAGATGTTCGAGACCAAGTATTGGTCGTGGTTGTGATCGCCGTAAGGATCACGAGATACCCCTAGTCAAGACCACGATGGTGGTACGTTTGCGATCCAAGAACGATCACGGTTGGTAAGCCAGTCCCGAGGGACTTTTATCACAAGAGCATGATCACAGCATGTTGAAACATTATTGCATTATTAATTGGTTAATGATCATGATATTGTTTGTCATTATGATATGCCTATTGTGAGCTTGCAAGTACATTCCATGTACTGACCTGGCGTGTCATGCCAGATTTCAGGAAAGTCTCGTTGGAAAGGAGTGCTGCTCGAGTCTAGATCGTGTCCACATCGGTGTCCCTGTGCTATGGAGTTTCCGCTACGACGTTGTTCCGCTGCCGCGTAGTTGTTATGATCGAGGCCCCTTTATGTTTACTAAATAATGTACATATTGTTCTGCCGCACCGTGTGTGCCGCTTAACCTCGACACCTGTTGTAATATAAACTATGATCCACTAGCATCAATAAAGCGGTTGTTTTCTGTACCGAGATGTTGTGTGTTGCCAGAAGACAAGGTCTCTAGGCTGGCAATGCATGGTAAACCGGTCTATCTGAGCCGGGGTGCCACAGGTTGTCCTTGAAATTTACCTTGGGGTGCCTTGGGCATCCCCAAGCTTAGGCTCTTGCCACTCCTTATTCCGAAATCCATCAAATCTTTACCCAAAAACTTGAAAACTTCACAACACAAAACTTAAACAGAAAATCTCATGAGCTCCGTTAGTATAAGAAAACAAACCACCACTTTAAGGTACTGTAATGAACTCATTCTTTATTTATATTGGTGTTAAACCTACTGTATTCCAACTTCTCTATGGTTCATACCCCCCGATACTAGCCATAGATTCATCAAAATAAGCAAACAACACACGAAAAACAGAATCTGTCAAAAACAGAACAGTCTGTAGTAATCTGATTCATACACATACTTCTGTTACTCCAAAAATTCTGAAAATATAGGACGACCTAGATAATTTGTTTATTGATCTACTACAATTGGAATCAGTATTTTATCACTCTCTGGTGATTTTTAACAATTGTTTTTGTGAGCAGAAAGTTTCTGTCTTTTTTCAGCAAGATCAAATAATTATCACCCAAGAAGATCCTATAGGTTTTACTTGGCACAAACACTAATTAAAACATAAAACCACATCTAACCGGAGGCTATATGAATTATTTATTACTAAACAGGAACAAAAAGCAAGAAACAAAAATAAAATTGGGTTGCCTCCCAACAAGCGCTATCGTTTAACGCCCCTAGCTAATCATTGCTAATTTTAATGATGCTCACATCAAAGACAAGAATTAAAGCACAAAGAGAGCATCATAGAACACGTGATAAACACATCTAAGTCTAACATACTTCCTATGCATAGGCATTTTATAAGCAAACAAATTATCATAGCAAGCAAAAGTTAACATATGCAAGGAAGAAGAAAGAGACGATAGCAATCTCAACATGACGAGAGGTAATTTAGTAAGATAAAAATTACTACAACCATATTTCCCCCTCTCATAATAATTACATGTAGGATAATAGGCAAATTCAACAAAATAGCTATCACATAACATATTCTCAACACGATCCACATGCATGCGAAGTTGACACTCTTCCAAAATAGTGGGATTATCATTAACTAAAGTCATGACCTCTCCAAACCCACTTTTATCAAAAATACCATAAGATTGAACATTCTCCAAATATGTGGGATCTAAAGTTGACAATATTCCAAACCCACTTTCAATATTATTGTAAACACTATTATCAATCTCATATTCATCATGGGGCTTAAATAAATTTTCAAGATCATAAGAAGAATCACCCCAATCATGATCATTGCAACAAGTAGTAGACATAGCAAAACTAGCATCCCCAAGCTTAGGGTTTTGCATATTATTAGCACAACTGACATCAAGAGAATTTATACTAAGATTATTGCAATCATTCTTTTCATCGAAGGCACTATCAAGTATGGGTGCAATAGCAACGATCTCATGTTTAGCATAAGGAACTATAGAAAATTCGTCTTCATAAATATTGGTATCATGGCCACAAGAATAGCAAGCATCATGTTCATCAAGGGATATTTCAATAAAATCACCGGAATCATAATTATCTATAGATTCATGCTTATTATTACTTTCTTCCAAAGCAACGGTCATAAATTCTTTGACATATACATTATGGGCATAGTTTTCATAGCAATATTTAAGTATGTCAAAATTTTCAAATTTGTAGAGAGTAATATCATACTTTTCAATCAAAGAAGCAAATTTATAAGCACCCTTAAAAACAATTTGATATCATAGTAACTGTAAACATCCTTTGCATAAGAAGATAAGATTTCATTATAATTAAACTCACATAGGTAGGGAAGGTGTTTCTTAGGATTCTTAGAGCAACAAGTAAAATCATAAATTTCACAAAGATTACAAGCATAGCATAGCAAACTATTTATATGATACCATAATAGCTTCCCTTTTTCAGACAAACAATGACGCACAAAATGAGCATGATCATCTAAAGATTTTCCCTCAACTAAACTAGTTGGGGTTTCAGCACGAGCACATATAGATCGGAGATGATCCAAGTAGAACACTTTAAGTGGATCCATATCAATAGATTTTTAGCAAGAAAAGATGCAAGCAAATAGAAGGCGAAGAAAAGGCAAAGGTTTTTGAAAATCGTTTTAGAAGTGGGGGAGAGGAAAATGAGAGGCAAATGGCAAATAATGTAATGTGAGGGAGAAGAGTTCGTGATGGGTACTTGGTATGTCTTGACTTGAGCGTAGTCTCCCCGGCAACGGTGCCAGAAATCCTTCTTGCTACCTCTTGAGCATGCGTTGGTTTTCCCTTGAAGAGGAAAGGGCGATGCAGCAAAGTAGCGTAAGTATTTCCCTCAGTTTTTGAGAACCAAGGTATCAATCCAGTAGGAGACTACACGCAAATCTCCTAGTACCTGCACAAACAATCAAGAACCTTGCAACCAACGCAATAAAGGGGTTGTCAATCCCTTCACGGCCACTCGCAAAAGTGAGATCTGATAAAGATAATAAGATAAATATTTTTGGTATTTTTGTTGTATAGATTGGAAAATAAAGACTGCAAAATAGACGGCGACGGAAATAGCTAGTTGACGGGAAACTAATATGATGTAAAATAGACCCGGGGGCCATAGGTTTCACTAGTGGCTTCTCTCATGATAGCATATATTTCGGTGGGTGAACAAATTACTTCCGAGCAATTGATAGAAAAGCGCATAGTTATGAGAATATCTAGGAATGATCATGAACATAGGCATCACGTCCGTGTCAAGTAGACCGAAACGATTCTGCATCTACTACTATTACTCCACACATCGACCGCTATCTAGCATGCATCTAGAGTATTAAGTTCATAAGAACAAAGTAATGCATTAGGCAAGATGACATGATGTAGAGGGATAGACTCAAGCAACATGATATAAACCCCATCTTTTTATCCTCGATGGCAACAATACAATACGTGTCGGTTCCCTTTCTGTCATTGGGATCGAGCACCGCAAGATTGAACCCAAAGCTAAGCACTTATCCATTGCAAGAAAGATCAATCTAGTAGGCCAAACTAAATCGATAATTCGAAGAGACTTGCAAAGATATCAAATCATGCATATAAGAATTCAGAGAAGAATCAAATATTTTTCATAGATAATCTTGATCATAAACCCACAATTCATCGGATCTCGACAAACACACCGCAAAAAGTATTACATCGAATAGATCTCCAAGAACATCGAGGAGAACTTTGTATTGAGAACCAAAGAGAGAGAAGAAGCTATCTAGCTAATAACTATGGACCCGAAGGTCTGTGGTAAACTACTCACACATCATCGGAGAGGCTATGGTGTTGATGTAGAAGCCCTCCGTGATCGAATCCCCCTTTGGCAGATCGCCGAAAAAGGCCCCAAGATGGGATCTCACGGGTACAGAAAGTTGCGGCGGTGGAAAAGTGGTTCCGTGGCTCTCCTGGATGTTTTCAGGGTATAAGAGTATATATAGGCAAAAGAAGTAGGTCGGTAGAGCTACGAGGGGCCCACGAGGGTGGGGGCGTGCCTACCCCCTGGGCGCGTCCTCCTGCCTCGTGGCCGCCTCGTTGCGTCTCTGACTTCCACTCCAAGTCTCCTGGATTGCGTTTGTTCCAAGAAAGATCCTCGCGAAGGTTTCGTTTCGTTTGGATTCCGTTTGATATTCCTTTTCTGCGAAACACTGAAATAGGCAAAAAAACAACAATTTGCACTGGGCCTTCGGTTAATAGGTTAGTCCCAAAAATAATATAAAAGAGTATATTAAAGCCCATTAAACATCCAAAATAGATAATATAATAGCATGGAACAATAAAAAATTATAGATACATTGGAGACGTATCAGGACGACATGGCGACGGTGATGATGAAGTTACCGGCGCAGGGCTTCGCCTAAGCACTACGACGATATGATCAAGGTGTGTTACTATGGAGGGGGGCACCGCACACGGTTAAGAGAAAACTTGTGTGTTCTAGGGTGCCCCCTGCCCCCGTATATAAAGGAGGGGAGGGGAGGCCGGCTGGTCCTTCTAGGGCGCGCCAGGAGAGGGAAATCCTACTAGGACTCCAAGTCCTAGTAGGTTTCCACCTAAGGAAGAGGGGGAAGAAGGATGGAAGAGGGGGAAGGGAAGGAAAGGGGGGCGCCGCCCCCTTCCCCTAGTCCAATTCGAACCCAAGGGGGGGCGGCCAGCCCCTCCTGGCCCTTCCTCTCTTCCCACTAAGGCCCATCGAGGCCCATTAGTTCCCCCGGGGGGTTCCGATAACTCTCCGGCACTCCGATATTTATCCGGTAACCCCGGGAACTCATCCGGTGTCCGAATAACATCGTCCAATATATGAATCTTTATGTCTCGGCCATTTCGAGACTCCTCGTCATGTCAGTGATCTCATCCGAGATTCCGAACAAACTTCGGTCATCAAATCACATAACTCATAATACAAATCGTCATCGAACGTTAAGCGTGCGGACCCTACGGGTTCGAGAACTATGTAGACATGACCGAGACACATCTGCGGTCAATAACCAATAGCGAAACCTGGATGCTCATCTTGGCTCCTACATATTCTACGAAGATCTTTATCGATCAAACCGCATAACAACATACGTTGTTCCCTTTGTCATCGGTATGTTACTTGGCCGAGATTCGATCATCGGTATCCTCATACCTAGTTCAATCTCGTTACCGGCAAGTCTCTTTACTCGTTCCGTAATGCATCATCCCATAACTAACTCATTAGTCACATTGCTTGCAAGGCTTATAGTGATGTGCATTACCGAGAGGGCCCAGAGATACCTCTCCGATACACGGAGTGAAAAATCCTAATCTCGATCTATGCCAACTCAACAAACACCATCGGAGACACCTGTAGAGCATCTTTATAATCACCCAGTTACGTTCTGACGTTTGATAGCACACTAAGTGTTCCTCCGGTATTCGGGAGGTGCATAATCTCATAGTCATAGGAACATGTATAAGTCATGAAGAAAGCAATAGCAAAAAACTAAACGATCATAGTGCTAAGCTAATGGATGGGTCTTGTCCATCACATCATTCTCTAATGATGTGACCCCGTTCATCAAATGACAACACATGCCCATGGCTAGGAAACTTAACCATCTTTGATTAACGAGCTAGTCAAGTAGAGGCATACTAGGGACACTCTGTTTGTCTGTGTATCCACACATGTACTAAGTTTCCGGTTAATACAATTCTAGAATGAATAATAAACATTTATCATGACATAAGGAAATATAAATAACAACTATATTATTGACTCTAGGGCATATTTCCTTCAATGACTCCCCCTACGCCGTCCTCACCTCCGATGCCGGTAAGCAGCACCCCCTCCCCCCTTTGTTAGGTCGGTGGTTAGGCTGTTAGGCAAGGTGTAGGATCGATTTCCCATTGAACGAACTGCCAATGTCGACTGGGTTATGGACGCACGGATGAGGTTGATAATTCAGGCAACAGCACTGATAAGTGTGATTCAGGCATGGGTCATGTTCATGCATCAGAGAGTTTTCCGTCATGCTGGGAGACCTTTGATCTGCTATGGTCCTATGTTTATCCGGGAACAGGAGAGGATCCAAAATCTGAACTACATCTACAACTGCAATGACACCAAGGCTCTGTGGATGCTTCGAATGAAAAGGGCACCATTTGCCAGGCTTGTCGAGACCTTCAGGAGCAGGGGCTGCTACAAGATAACGTCAACACCAGTGTGGAAGAGCAAGTGGCCATGTTCCTCCATGTTGTTGGCCATAACCAGAGGTTCAGGGTCATTCACAACACGTTCAGGAGATCAATGGAGACCATCTCTAGGTACTTCAAGCAGGTGCTTTTTGTTGTTGGGAGCTTAGAGGAGAGATGATCAGCAGACCATCTGGCCAGACTCCACCCAAGATTCGCGGAAGCCCAAGATGGTATCCATACTTCAAGACGAGCATTGACAATATACATTTTTCATGGCTCGATATGCTTGTATTGTTCAAGTTGAGCACTAACACGGGCTTGTGCTACCATTTTCAGGATTGCATTGGGGCAATAGATGGTACTCATGTCACAGCCAGAGTTCCTAGGTCACAGTATGCAGCATACAGGGGGAGGAAGCACTAGACAAGCCAGAATGTGCTTGCTGCTGTTGACTTTGATATGAAGTTCACATATGTGTTGGCTGGCTGGGAGGGGCCAGCGCATGATGCTAACATTCTCGGTGAGAGCATGAGTCGACCTGATGGGATCAACGTCCCCGACGGCAAGTTCTACCTTGGAGATGCTGGCTATGCATGTCGGCCGGGTATCCTTCCACCCTTTAGGAAAACCAGGTACCATCTCAACGAGTTCTCTAGTAGGAACTATCCTAGGACTGCATAGGAGCTGTTTAATATCACACACTCCAGCCTTAGAGTAACTGTTGAGAGTGCATTTGGAGCTCGGAAGAATAGGTTTAACATACTGGATCAGAAGCCATTCCACCCATACTCCACTCAGGTTAAGCTTGTCCTTACTTGTTGCATTCTGCATAATTGGATCCTCCAGTGGGGGTTTGATGAACACGTGCCCGAGGAGGAAGAGTGTCGGAGTAAATGGCCACGGGTAACCTAACCGACTCCCCCTGGCTCTTCGAAAAATTATCAGGCCAATCGAGCCTTCAAGCATCCAGAGCATGGGGCCACATTCCTCTGGCCGGCTATCCCCAGGGCCGACTACCAGAAGGCGACCCGGCCTCAAAAACCTTCCCGAAGAAAGCTACGAGATGGCCGACTCCAGGAAGTCGGCCCTGAGAGGGCCGACTCCCAGAAGCCGGCCATGAAGAAGGCATGACTCCCAGAAGCCGGCCAAGACTGCACCCACCAGGGCTGCACCCACATAACGGTGATAAGACGGGGCGTGGCTGCAGTACAACCCACTACCCCCGAATCCCGGAACATGCATGGCCACAGGGCGCCGTACGGGTCAGCCATCCCCCATCCGCGCGGCACTGTAGCCATGTTGACCTCGACGTCACCCACGACAGGCGCCAGTACGGCCCACGGGCGGCGGTCCCCTTTAGCCAGAGAGACGCTCAAAGGCGGCCCGGCCTCCCCTAGTCAGCCTGGGGCGTAGCCGGCTACCAATAGTCGGCTGCCTCCCTCCCTCGAAACATGTGCACCATTAAGGAGACAAGACGAGGTGAGGCTACAGTGAGAGACCGCAAGGCGGCGGCACTGTAGCCACGCTTACCTCGACAAAGCCCTCGTCATCAGGGGCGAGGCAACAGTAACCAGCCGCCGACAAGGCCCCCAGGCGGTGGGGACGGCCTGTCGGCCAAGAGGCCGGCAGCCGGCGGGACCCATCAGTCGGCGGGCCCCAATGGCCGGCGGAGAAGCCGGCGAGCACAGACACTGACGGCTGGGACCCACACCCAGCCGGATTACCATTGTACCCCTGGGGGGTAGGCCTATATAAATCCCCCGGGACACCCATGCAAAGGGTTGATCTCACAGAGTTTTACACACCACATAGAGAGAAAAGGAGAGCTAGCCTTGCCCTTCTTCTTCCCCTAGCCAAACAGCTCAAGGGGCACTTGTAGATACTTGTGTTGATCTAGTGATCATGCGGAGACCCCGCAGAGCAGGACTAGGGGTGTTATCTCCACGGAGAGCCCCGAACCTGGGTAAGATTCGCCGGCGTGCATGTCTTCGCCTTATCCCATTTCCAGGCACCGGCGATGTCTTACTGGCTCCCACAATGATAAGCCACCCGTTGGCATATGTCACACCTACCACCCCACATTTGGCGCCCACCGTGGGGCCAGGTGCACCGTCGTCCGGAGACCTGTTCTGGACGGGAACCCTTTTTTTCCCCCGCGAGCGTAGCCAGCCCGCTACGCCCGATGGCGCTTGCCCTGACGCGCAGCAAGGCGTCGACGACACCTACGCGGCGAGCTGCCTCGCCGACCTTCTTGGCGAGACTCGCATCTCCGACGAGCCCGCGTCCGACGCGGGCACAGACTACCCCGAGAGCTGCCTCGTCAGCCTCCTCGACCAGCTTCACGTCTCCAGCGAGCTTGCTGTGGACTTGGAGTCGGTCGGCTCCACCGACCCGATGCTTGTCGACTCCGACACGGCATCGCTTGACGCCTTCCCCACCGATGTGGTGATCATCGACGACCCTCTCCCTCGAGCCGACAGTGGCAGCAGCGCTGTCACTGAGGTTCTGGTCATCAGCCACGGCACCGTCTCGGGCGAGAACACCCACGACGCCCTACAAGCGGCGATGCACGACTTGTCCGTCCCCATCCCGGCCGACGACGAATCCGAGACTCTGGAGGCACGCCGCCTCACCCTCATTGCGGAGGGCCAGAAGATAGCCTCCATGAGACGCCTCACTGAGGCTCACCAGCGCGAAGTCGACCGCGCCGCCTTTGGTACGCCGCCTCCTGGCGGGCCGAGCCGAGCCGGCCTCGTCAAGAAGCGCGGCGCGGCCATCGCCAGCATGCTGGGAGCAGACCGCCCAGTCTACGCCACGCCGGTCGAGAACCTGCGTGCCGCTCAGGCGGCCGCAGAAGAGTTGAATGGGCTAGGGGCTGATGAGCTCCCCTACATGACTAGACGCATCCAGCAGCTGATCGACGCGGCCGCAGAACGGCATGAAGCCGGCGCCCGCGCTGAGAGTCCTCCCCCACGCCGAGAACACACCGCGACATCCCGTACACCGACTGCAAGCGGCGCCCGCGCAAGGAAAGACAAGGAACCGGCTGCTAGCCGCAGCCGGACTCGGATCACCATTGAGCGCGACGCAGAAGGCCGCCCGCGAGCGGTGGAAAGACAAGGAAATCCGCCTCCCCCCCGCCTCGTGGGGAGAGATATCCCACCCCGCCGCCTGTCACGCATCCGACTCTCGGTGGCCGACTAGGCCACCGCGAAGGAGTCGGCGAGAATGATGCCCGCCACCGGATCGACCGCCTAGCGCGATCCCTGGCGCTAGAAGAAGAAGATGATGTCGACCCGCCTTGCTTTGGTCCCCGCATCCGCGACGAGCCCTTCCCCAAAGGGTTCTCACTCCCCAGAGACACGCCAAAGTACAACAGCTCCGTGAAGCCGAAAGATTGGCTGATCGACTACTCTACCGCTGTCAGCATAGCAAACGGCAATAGGCGCGTTGCCGTGAAGTACGTCCCTCTCATGCTTCAAGGCACGGCGCGCACCTGGATGAACAGCCTCAAGCCCTACAGCGTCAACAGCTGGCTAGACTTCACGGAAGTCTTCGTACGCAACTTTACCAGCACATACAAGCGGCCTCCCAAGCCCCACCAGCTCTCCTTATGCGTCCAAGGGCCCAGCGAATCGACTCGCGACTACCTCACGCATTGGGCCGAGCTCCGCAACTCCTGTGAGGGGGTGCACGAGGTTCAAGCCATAGAGTAGTTCATCGCCGGATGCCGAGAGGGCACCCTCCTCAAGAACCGACTCCTCTGCGACGAGTCGACCACCCTCGACGAGCTGCTAATCATAGCAGACAAATACGCCACGGCCGACTCCTCGATGAAGACCGAGCTTCGAGTGGACGCCTCTGGAAAGGTGCTCGCTCCGGCTCCCAAGACGCCGGCTGGCGACTCCAACCGACACCCCTACCAGAACGACCACAAGCGCAAGGCCCCCATGCCGCCTTCCACCAGTCGGCAAGTAGCCACCATCAAAGACGAACAGCCCAAAGAGCGGCCCGCTCCGAAGAAGAAGGGCGGCAGGCCGGCTTGGCAGCCGGCCTTCTCCTACGAGCAAATTCTCGATGCCCCTGCAAGTTCCACAGAGGCGTGAAGCCGTCCAACCACACGACCCGGAATTGCCATTGGCTCACGCGGATCTCCAAGGGCGAAGGGCTGGTGCCGCCTCCGCCTCCTGGCCCGCCGCCTCCAGCCCCTCAGCAGTCGGCTGTTCGACCAGTAGTCAGAGCCATTCAGGATGAGTTCCCAGATGAACACGCCGCCTACGTCGTCTTCACGAGCCAGGTTGAAGACAAGCGCAGTCGGCGCCGACAGCACCAAGAGGTCAACGCGGTCGCCTCCAGCAACCCCAAGTTCATGCATTGGTCTGAAAGGCCTATCAGCTAGAGCCGGGCCGATCACCCAGAGGTGATGCCGTCTCCTAGCTCCTACGCATTGGTGTTGGACGTCACCCTCGCGACGGAAAGGTGAGTTGCCCGTTTCTCCGCGTGCTGATTGATGGTGGAAGCAGCATCAACATACTGTACCGAGACACCATGGAGAAGTTGAACCTCAAGGCAAAGCAGCTCATGCCAAGCCGGACTGTGTTCCATGGCATCGTACCCGGCCTGTCCTGTTCCCCAATTGGCAAGATCAAGATGGATGTTCTCTTCGGAGACAAGGATCACTTTCGCCGAGAAGCGATCTGGTTTGAAGTAGTGGATCTAGAGAGCCCTTACCACGCCTTGCTTGGCCGACCTGCCCTGGCCAAGTTCATGGCTGTGCCCCACTACGCCTACCTCAAGATGAAGATGCCGAGTTCAAAGGGGATCATCACCATAGCCGGAGACTACAAGAAGTCCATCGAGTGCGCTGCGGCCAGCAGCTGATTGGCCAAGTCCCTCGTGATTGCTGAAGAGAAGAAGATGCTGGGCCGAGTCGTGACCATGGCCGGCAAGCAGCCGGCCCTGTCCCCCAGCCCCAAGGAATACGATGCTCAGGGCTCCTTCTAGCCGGCCAAGGAGACAAAGAAGATACCTCTGGACCTAGAGAACCCAGAGAGGTTTGCTGTCATTGGTGCAAACCTGGACAGTAAATAGGAAGGCGAGCTCGTCGACTTCCTCCGTGAGAATCGGGACATCTTTGCATGGTCCCCAAAGGACATGCCAGGTGTTCCGAAGGATTTCGCCGAGCACAAGCTACACGTCCGAGCGGACGCGAAACCAGTCAAGCAGCCTCTCCGCCGACTGTCGGAGGAGAAGAGAAGGATCGTAGGAGAAGAGATAGCCCGGCTCCTGGCCGTCGGCTTCATTATGGAGGTGTTTTTCCCAGAGTGGCTTGCCAACCCGGTCTTAGTGTTGAAGAAGAACAATAAATGGCGTATGTGTATAGATTACACCAGCCTCAACAAAGCCTGCCCCAAAGATCCGTTTGCCCTACCACGGATCGATCAAGTGATAGACTCCACAGCCGGATGCGAGCTGTTGAGTTTCTTGGATGCTTACTCAGGATACCACCAGATCAAGTTGGACCCAGTCGGCCGCCTGAAGACCGCCTTCATCACACCATTTGGAGCTTTCTGCTACCTGACTATGACATTCGGCTTGAGGAATGCCGGTGCCACTTTTCAGCGTTGCATGCAGAAATGCCTCCTCAAGCAACTCGACAGAAATGCCCACGTCTATGTAGACGATATTGTGGTGAAGACGGAGAAGCGCGGCACCCTGCTGGAAGACCTCAGAGAAACATTTGCCAACTTGCGCCGATTCCAGATCAAGCTCAACCCCGAGAAATGCGTGTTCGGAGTACCAGCCGGCCAGCTTCTAGGCTTTTTGGTCTCCGAACGCGGCATTGAGTGCAACCCAGTGAAGATCAAGGCCATAGAGAGAATGGAGATTCCCACCAAGTTGCGAGACGTTCAGAAGTTTACCAGGTGCCTGGCCTCCCTAAACCGCTTTATCAGCCGACTAGGGGAGAAGGCTCTCCCCCTGTACCGACTCATGAAGAAATCCACCCACTTCAAGTTGAACGGCCAAGCAGACCAAGCTTTCCACGAGTTGAAGAAGATGCTGACCACACCACCTGTCCTGGCAGCGCCGACTGAGAAAGAGCCCATGCTCCTTTACGTTGCTGCGACTAGCCGAGTGGTCAGTACAGTCATCGTGGTCCAACGCCCAGAAGAAGGCCGAGCTCAGTTAGTCCAGAGGCCGGTATATTATTTAAGCGAAGTACTGTCCACCTCAAAGCAAAACTACCCGCATTACCAGAAGATGTGCTATGGAGTGTACTTCGCCGCCAAGAAGCTGAAGCCCTACTTTCAAGAGCATCCCATCACGGTCGTATGCACCGCCCGCTTGCCGAGATCATAGGCAGCCGGGATGCATCTGGCCGGGTGGCTAAGTGGGCCATTGCGCTGGCTCCTTACACGATCTTCTACCAGCCCCGCACCGCCATCAAGTCCCAAGCATTGGCCGACTTCCTTGTCGACTGGGCCGAGACCCAGTACCTACCGCCGGCTCCCGACTCCACTCATTGGCGGATGCACTTCGACGGATCCAAGATGCGCACCGGCTTGGGAGTCGGCATCGTCCTCACCTCTCCTAAGGGCGACAAGCTCAGATACACATTGCAAATCCATTTTGCAGCCTCCAACAATGTGGCTGAGTACGAGGCGCTCATACACGGGCTCCGGCTAGCCAAAGAGCTCGGCATACGCCGGATCCTGTGTTATGGCGACTCAGATTTGGTGGTCCAGCAGTCATCTGGCGACTGGGACGCCAAGGACGCAAACATGGCGAGCTATCGATTCCTCGTCCAGCAAATCAGCGGATACTTAGAAGGGTGCGAGTTCCTCCACGTGCCACGGGTCGACAACGAGCAAGCAGATGCCCTGGCACGGATCGGCTCCACCCGACAAGCTATACCAACCGGCGTCTCTCTCCAGCGCCTCCTCAAACCGTCTGTCAAGCCGTCTCCAGAATCGGACTCTATCTTTGTACCACCTGCCCCTGATGCAGCCGGATCCGACTGGGGGAACCCAGCAGGCGGCTCGGGGACTGCCGTAGTCGCACCCGGCTCGGGGACTTCAGAACCCGGCCCGGGGACTGCAGCAGTCGGCCCGGGGTCTGCAGCGACACAACAGGCGGTGGCCGACTCCAACTCTCCACCACCCAACCCACCCACCCGGATCATAGTAGCCGTACTGACAACAGAAGAAGTCACAGCTCCATCATGGGCTCAGCCCATCCTCAACTTCCTAGTAAACAGAGAGCTGTCGACTGATGAGATCTCGGCAAGACTAGTTCAACGCCGAGCCGGAGCATACGCAATAATAAACAGAGA
>NC_057796.1:238721590-238726212 GCF_018294505.1 Triticum aestivum | reverse complement strand
CCGACTGATGAGATCTCGGCAAGACTAGTTCAACGCCGAGCCGGAGCATACGCAATAATAAACAGAGAACTTGTTAAGCGTAGCGTCACTGGAGTCTTCCAGCGCTGCGTCGAGCCAGAGAAGGGCATAGCAATCCTCAAGGATATCCACCAAGGCGAATGCGGCCACCACGCGGCCTCAAGATCACTTGTCGCCAAAGCTTTCCGACATGGTTTCTTCTGGCCGACTGCTTTGGAAGATGCCAAGGAATTAGTCAAATGCTGCAAAGGATGCCAAGTCTTCAGCTCCAAGCAACACCTGCTGGCTTCTGCACTCAAGACCATCCCCCTCACCTGGCCCTTTGCCGTTTGGGGGCTGGACATGGTGGGCCCATTCAAGACAGCCCGCGGCGGCATGACACATCTGCTTGTCGCCGTGGACAAATTCACCAAGTGGATCGAAGCAAAGCCAATCAAGAAGCTGAACGGGCCGACTGCCGTGACATTCATCACAGACATCACCACTCGGTATGGTATACCACACAGCATCATCACCAACAACGGCACGAATTTTGCCAAGGGAGCACTGGCACGTTTCTGCGCGACACAGGGCATCCGACTGGACTTAGCATCCGTTGCCCACCCGCAGTCAAACAGCCAGGTTGAGCGAGCAAACGGCCTCATCCTCTCCGGCATCAAGCCCCGACTGGTCGTACCACTAGAGCGTTCGGCCGGCTGCTGGCTCGATGAGCTACCGGCTGTCCTCTGGAGTCTGTGTACTACCCCGAACAAGTCAACTGGCTTCACTCCTTTCTTCCTAGTATATGGTGCCGAGGCTGTCATCCCAACTGACATCGAGTTCGACTCGCCTCGGGTCACCATGTACACGGAGGCGGAGGCCAAGGAAGCACGAGAAGACGGTGTCGACCTGCTGGAAGAAGGCCGGCTGTTAGCACTCAGCCGGTCCGCCATCTACCAGCAGGGTTTGCGCCGTTACCACAACCGGAAGGTCAAGCCAAGATCCTTCCAAGAAGGCGATCTTGTGCTCCGGCTGATCCAGCGAACAGCCGGCCAGCACAAGCTCTCGGCCCCTTGGGAAGGCCCTTTCGTCATCAGCAAGGCCCTAGGCAACGACTCCTACTACCTGATCGACGCACAAAAGCCGAGGGCACGCAAGAGGGATGATTCCGGCAAGGAGTCGGAACGACCATGGAACGCCAATCTCCTGAGAAGATTTTACAGTTAAAAGCAGTATGTATCATGCTACCTTTTTGTATTAAGTACAAGACAACAGGCCCCCCGAGGCGCACTCGGGGACTACCCTCCTTTATCTACGAATGACGAATGTCATACCCATGAATGTACTATTACATTTGATTCTCTATCTGGCACCGGGTTCGACTAGTCGGCCCGGGGACTGGCCGCCTTGAGTTATATTAAAAGTTCTACCTGAAGTCAGACAAGTAGTGTGCCAGCACCCGAGCCCTCTCTTTTTGTAAGTCGCAGCTCGAAGAACCGACTGTCCGACTGGCAAGCGCCAAAGGCAGAAAGGATGCCCACACGAAAAACGGCTAAGGACTAACGAACTTATATAACACAAGCCGGCCTCCCACCAAGCCTACCGGCTGTCAGAACAGCCGGCTGGCCGGCTTCCCAGTCACTTCGCTACAATCCAAGAAAGCTAGAGTACTTGCTCTCCCAACCGGCCAAGCACCTCTCCAGCCACAGACTGCAGAGCAGCTGTCCGGCTGGGAAGGCGGCAACCAAGGGAGGGCGGCAAAGGAAATAGCCAAAGGATGAAAAGCAAGAACAATGGAAAGCCAAACACATGCATGATTATATTTACACATAAGGCCTTCAACAGGCCGGCAGTCAATATAGTTTGAATACACCCCAGTGGGTGGAACTGCGCAAACTTAACAAAATATTGTTCAAAGAGTAATAAAACAGGAAAGTAAAGGCGACAGATTAGACTAAGGGCGCAGCAGGGGAGCCGGGCTGGTCGGTGGAGACGGCAGCGCCGGCTAGAGGAGTGGCCGGTTGGCGAGTCTCGGCTTGACCATCGCCGGCTGCAGGCGGTGTGCTCGCACGCGCCTTGTTGCTGGAGGCACGGTCAAGCTGAGGCTGGCCGGCTGCTCCACCATCTGGCACGGCGTCTTCACCCTCCTCCTCCTCCTCCTCGCCCTCGTCGCTGGAGTCGATCTCCTCTGCTGGGTTCAGCCCGAACCACTCCTCCGGCTGGGCAACACCGTTGTCATCCACCTCAGGAGCAACGGCGCTGGTGTCGGTGTAGTCGGCGATCGCCGAGGCACGCTGGATGATAGCCGGCCACACCGGCTCCAGCTCCGTGTCGGCCTCCTGCCGCCAGGTGGCCAGCTGGTCCAAACTCAGCTCAGGATACCAGGCTTTGACGAACTCCAGCGCGCGCCTGGCGCCTGACCGAGCTGCAGAAGCCTTCCAGGCCTCGAAGCGGCCGGCCGCTACCTCAAGCCAGTCGGCAGTCCGACTGGGGGTGCGGGAAATCACCTCGACGGGCCAGAGAGCGGCCAGCACCTGCGCCCCAACACGCTAAAGCCGGCGGAGCATGCGGTGAGCCGGCTGGAGGCGGGCTTGAATCGCCAGGAGCTGTTCCTCAAGCGGCCGGCGAGCGTTCGGCGCGATCTTAGCGCTAGCCTGCCTTTGCGCCTCGCGATGGGCCTCGATAACCTGGTTGGCGGCTGTAGAGTTGCCAGGGAAGTACTCTGCACAAGAAAGAAGAGAAAAATACCAAGTTAGAGAGTGAACCAAATGGCAAGCGGTAAGCAAGGAACGAAGAAGAGGGCGGCCTACCGTCAACCAAGTGTTCGATCTGGCCGTAGCCGTTGATCAACGACTGCCTCGCCTCGGCCCAGCTCGCCGCCTCGGTCTCATATTCGGCTTGGAGGACGGCCTCGCTATCCTGCACCGCCTTCAGGGCCGCCTTGTGGCTCTCCTCCTGGTCGGCCAGCTTCTTGACCAGGCGGTCATGTTCCTGAGCCAAGGCGTCGAACTCGGCTTCCTTAGCACGAAGGGCGGCCTGAGTCCCACACAGCTGCTCCCTCAGTTTGGTGTTGGCCACTGCAGATATGGTAGAGAAGAAAAGAGCAATAAGAAAGAAGTCGTCAAGAAAGATCCGACCCGACTGCTCAGCAGTCGGCCTGAATCTCGGGGACTACATCCAGTGGGTGCGTTGACGCGCCCCCACGTGAGATAAAAGATGAAGCACTTACCCCGGCTCTCAGCTAGATCAGCAGTCTTCTGGGTCAGCTCCCGAGCCTGGGAGTTGAAGGCAACCGCACGGAGGTTGTGGTAATCCTGCAAGTCGGACAGAGAAGCGAATGAGAACAAGACATCAAACAAAGCCTACTAAGAAGTTCCAAGCCGCCTGCTCAGCAGCCGACTCGGAACTCGGGGACTACACCCAGTGGGTGTGCTGACGCGCCCCCACGGAAAAAACCAAGATCAAGAAGCAAAAAAGGGAAGACTTACCCGAATGGCCGCCCGTGTCGCGAGGAACTCGTCATTATACTGCCTGAGCACTGCGGCCTGGGACTGAAGCCGGTTCCGGACTTCTTGCGCCGCCACATTCACCATGGCCGTCCCACCACCTGGCGTCCACCCCGAGCTGGCGCTGGCCGTCTCCACATCCTGGGCCGACGAGCTGGGCCCCGCGGCCTTCTGCGGGTCCGGAGCCGAAGTTGCCTTCCCCGCGCGCTGGCGCGATGGCGACCGGACCACCAGGCCCGTCCTCACAGCCGGCTCGCCGCCAGCTGATTGCGCAGGCGGCGCGTTAGGCCGGCTGCCTTGGGCCGCCCCGGTCGGCGAGGGCGGTGCCGGCTCCCTCTCCTGGACGACGACGTCGTCCTCCCTCTCCAACCCCGGCAGGTCGCCGCCGGCTTCCTCCGGCGGGGGCTCCGGGATCTCGGGCGTTGCGACATGCAGGGGGGTGACAAGCAAGGCCCCCTCCGCTGTCGCTGCGGCTGTAGCCTCCGTCTGGGCCTTGGCCGCCGCGTCGGCACGTGCCCTCGCCGACTCCTTCGCCTTCTCCTGCGCCGCCTTGGCGGCAGCCGCCCTCAGCTCTTCCGCCTCCCGCTCCTCCCGTGCCCCCCCGCGCATTTCGCTCCGTCGCCGCTTGAAGCTCGGCGCGAGGGTCCACACGGCGGGTGCTCCCGGATTCTCCCGGCGATCCAACCACGGAGGCGGCAGCAACTCGCTCAAGAGAAAGCGGAACCCTGATTTTTGAGACAAGACAAGGATTCAGAAATCGACAAGAAAAGAAGAAGGAGTACGCAAGAGAATCTACACTTACGCCGAAACCGTTTGCGGCTGCTTCACCACCTTGCGGAAGCGGGTCGCCTTCGCGACTGCCTCATCCCGTCTGGTCGCCGCCGCCCCGCCCTTGGGCTTCTTCGGCGACTGCCGAACAAGCCCGACGCGGCCCGACGCTTCTGCGCGCCGCCCCGAGCAGGCGGCGCGGCGGAGGAACCCGCGCCATGGTCGGACGCCGGCTGGCGGCGTGGGACGATTTCCGCCTCGTCGTCATCCGGCCAGTCGTCGAAGCTGGCTCCAAGCCCGGAGCCGCCTGCTTCGCCGCCTCCCGCCTCGGTGTTGTCGTCCATGGCGGCC
>NC_057796.1:238706245-238721223 GCF_018294505.1 Triticum aestivum | reverse complement strand
CGAAGGAGAGGGCTCTGCCAAGACGTGCCGACTGGTCAGGGTCGGCCAAGAAAAACTTGGTGACAAAACTAAAAGAAGAAAAGATAAAGAAAGCATACCGTAGGCGGGGGATGAGCACGGGAGTACGGCTCCTTGCCAAATCGCCACTCTGCGGAGAGCTTGCAGTTCGCGAGATAATTCACCATATAAGCCACCTCGTCATGAGGCATCTCTTTGGTGCATATCCGACTCGGATCGAGTTGGCCGCTCATCTGACAGATCAGATGAGGGCGGCCTTGAAGCGGGAGCACCCGGCGCATGACGAAGGCGGCCAGCAGGTCGGACCCAGTCAGGCCCTCCGACTGGATCATTACCCGGAGTCGGGCGACGGCCGCGGCTCCAGCCGGCGACAGCGTCACGGCCCGATAGGACCACTGGGGCCGCCTCCCAGCCGGCGGGCCGGCTACGTAAGCCGGCAAGTTGACGTAGTCGCCTTGCGGGGCGACGTTCTTCACGTAGAAGTACGACTTCTGCCAGCGCTTCACCGACTGGATCAGCGTGATGACGGGGAAGGGGTTGTCGGCTGCCGGCCTCCGCATCGCGATGAAGGTGCCGCTCTGAGCCGGCACGCCGTGCATGCGGGTGCCGAGCTTGATTTGGAAGAATTCCCCCCAGAGCTCGAGGGTGGGAAGAACGCCAAGAAAGCCCTCGCACAGAGTGACGAAGGCGGACAGTAGCACCACCGTGTTTGGAGTGAGGTGGTGCGGCTGGAATTGATAAAACTCGAGGAAGGAGCGGAAGAAGGCGCTCGCGGGCAGACCGAGGCCGCGCAGGAAGTGCGAGCGAAAGATTACCCGCTCGCCTTCCTCCGGCGCCGGCGTGATCTCCTTCTCCGGCGCGAGACGGACCCGCACCTGGTCCTTGCCGGGCAACCGCCGCGTCTTGCGGAGGAAGTCGATGTGGTCCGTATGGACGTTGGAGCCGTCCCAGTCTCCGCCATACTGCATGACAGCGAGAAGCTGGGGAGAAAGGGTGCAGCGGCGGAGAAAGTACGGCCCCGCGGCGGCAAAGCTGCGGGGTGGTGCGAAGATTAGTGGGACGGCGCGGCGGCAAGATGCTGCTGCGACGGAAAGGAGGAGGAAGAAGATGGCGGAGAGAGGACGAGCGTTCGAGCGTCTGCCACTTCCCCTCCCCCCTACTTATAGCCTTGTGCGGCGAAGCCGAGGACGCGAGGCGTGGGGGAGGGGAACGTGGGATTAACTACGCCCACCCCCCACGTCCCGCGATTATTGCGCCCTAACGACGTGCAGAAACTGCCGCCGGAAGGCGTGCGGCCCGCTTTGGGCCACAGAGAATCCGCGCTGGGCCTAGGCGTAGGAGTGGTGGGCCCCCGGCCTGCGGCGACGTCCTGTCGCGCGCGTGGGTTGGCAGGCTTTTTTCAGCCGTAGGATGCCATGTGGTACGCGGGCGACGAGCGGCCGACCCGCGACCCGGCGCACGCACCAACCGACTCCCGCCTTCAGACTTCAGAAGTTTCGCCAAGACGGCGCACCCAACCGAAGCCGGCTCCTAGCAGCTGGCTCGCCAAGATAAGAAGATGACCGAGCTTCTCGGCCTCCTCTCAGCCTTGAAGCCCAACCAGCTTCGGGGACTACTGTCGGAGTAAATGGCCACGGGTAGCCTAACCGACTCCCCCTGGCTCTTCGAAAAATTATCAGGCCAATCGAGCCTTCAAGCATCCAGAGCATGGGGCCGCCTTCCTCTGGCCGGCTATCCCCAGGGCCGACTACCAGAAGGCGACCCGGCCTCAAAAACCTTCCCGAAGAAAGCTACGAGATGGCCGACTCCAGGAAGCCGGCCCGGAGAGGGCCGACTCCCAGAAGCCAGCCATGAAGAAGGCCTGACTCCCAGAAGCCGGCCAAGACTGCACCCACCAGGGCTGCACCCACATAACGGTGATAAGACGGGGCGTGGCCGCAGTACAGCCCACTAGCCCCGAATCCCGGAACATGCATGGCCACAGGGCGCCGTACGGGTCAGCCATCCCCCGTCCGGCGCGGCATTGTAGCCATGTTGACCTCGATGTCACCCACAACAGGCGCCAGTACGGCCCGCGGGCGGCGGGCCCCTTTAGCCAGAGAGACGCTCGAAGGCGGCCCGGCCTCCCCTAGTCGGCCTGGGGCGTAGCCGGCTCCCAATAGCCGGTTGCCTCCCTCCCTCGAAACATGTGCACCATTAAGGAGACAAGACGAGGTGAGGCTACAGTGAGAGCCCGCAAGGCGGCGGCACTGTAGCCACGCTTACCTCGACAAAGCCCTCGTCATCAGGGGTGAGGCAACAGTAACCAGCCACCGACAAGGCCCCCAGGCGGTGGGGCCGGCCTGTCGGCCAAGAGGCTGGCAGCCGGCGGGACCCATCAGTCGGCGGGCCCCAATGGCCGGCGGAGAAGCCGGCGAGCACAGACACCGGCTGGGACCCGCGCCCAGCCGGATTACCATTGTACCCCTGGGGGTAGGCCTATATAAATCCCCCGGGACACCCATGCAAAGGGTTGATCTCACAGAGTTTTACACACCACATAGAGAGAAAAGGAGAGCTAGCCTTGCCCTTCTTCTTCCCCTAGCCAAACAGCTCAAGGGGCACTTGTAGCTACTTGTGTTGAACTAGTGATCATGCGGAGACCCCACAAAGCAGGACTAGGGGTGTTATCTCCACGGAGAGCCCCGAACCTGGGTAAGATTCATCGGCGTGCATGTCTTCGCCTTATCCCGTTTCCAGGCACCGGCGATGTCTTACTGGCTCCCACAATGATAAGCCACCCGTTGGCATATGTCGCACCTACCACCCGACAAAGAGGTCGAGCCTGACGATGTTGTTAGCTCCGGCCATGGCGTGGAGACATTTAACAATGACGCTTGGAAGAACAAAAGGTTGGAGTGGGTAGAGGCAATGTGGCTTAACAGAGGTCAGTGCAGGATTTGAAGAAGAGGAAGAAGAAGAAGAAGAAGAAGCAGAAGAAGAGGAAGATGAAGAGGAAGATGAGCAACACCGATGAACTATCCCCTATTTATCCAATGGCTCTTAATAATTTGTTCTGTCATTTGATAGTAGTTAAGATGAACTGTCGTTTGTTTAACTAGCTGGCACTACATGTTCAGATTGTGTGTGGTAAGCTCACCACTAGTTAGAAGTGGTGACAACACCTTATGCAGGTTGCAACCAAACACCATGTCATATGTGCGCCTAATGCAATGCGGGCAACCAAACGCCAGATCAAATATGATTGTCTCATGCAACTAAGGTACATGCAGGCAACCAAACTATGTGCATCTGGAGTCTTTTTGCCTGCATCCCCTCAAACCGGCTCACTAGAGCCAGGCTCGCCGGGCCAGACTCGATTGGCATTGTAACGAAACACGCCCTTAATAACTCAGTTTCACCAATGTCACGCTCCTCGTTGTTGCTCATCAAGTCCACATCTTCGCACCTTGAGCTGCACTTGCATTCTCTCTAAAATCAACTCACACGAGTTCGGAATTCATGCAACTTACAAATAGTTCGTGCTAAAAAAATCTAGAATATTACTTCGATGAAACCACATGAAAATTTGCATATGTACTACTTTGCACAACCTGGATAAAAAATATATGAAAATACGCAAGTTGTACTATGCTACACAATACTGAGGCTAAAGGTTTTTCCTCTCATCGCGTGCGGACTGGAACCCAGTCGCTGCCAGGAGAGGCCAACTTTCCGGTGTCATTCTCGAGTGGATCCCTTCACTGACGTTCTCTCGGTCGTCGGTGGTGAGGGGGTCATTGGATCCCGTGTGTGCAGATCGTGTATCTTTAGGTTTGAAGGCCCTATTAGCTTAGGTTTTTGGTCGTTGACGTCTTAGCTTTGGCAGCAGCGAGGGCGCTGAATAAAGAAGCTCCAATTCTTCCCCCGACGAGGCGATCAACTCTATAGTCAGTGATGGATTTGGGAACTTGCCTGTTCAAACGGAGATGTCGTGGCAGTGACATCCTTGTGGTAGACTTGTGTCTCGGCCTCAACCATTGCGACGACTTCTGCTCCAGCAGCGACGCTGAGCTTGGGAGATAGTCAAGGAGCGGATGCAGATAATGGTCTGCATCAACGACATCTCGAAGACGAATCGTGTGATGTGTTCGTGGTTTGTGGCTTCCTCGTCCGGCGTCTTAGTCGTGCGAGGGTGCCAGGTCAGGATTTCGATGGCGTGTCCGGGTGTTGCCCCTGCCTGATTCGTTCAACGACAATGGTTTCATATTTGTTGAGCCACCTTGGAGGTCCGCAAAGCTGCATATCTGCGATGGAGCCGCGCCGAGCTTGGGTGAGAAGGTGATGTGTGCCCTTTGGTGGCTGTTGTGGTGGTGCCGAAGGCAGACGACAAGCATTGTTGTCAAGCTCTTTCAGTCTTGATTGTAATTTTTTTTCTTGATCGGTGATCCTTTGTTTAAAGGATAGTATTCTGTTGTTTTTAAAGTTTTGTGAGAGGTGGATTTCTACGTGGCTTGTACTACTATGGGCTAATTCTTTTGGGGCAACTTGCTTATTTTTACAGCCAGCCTTAAGACTCAAAAGTTATGATATGAATGGAGTAAATTGCAGAAAACCACCACTTTAAAGGCTATGTTTGCAGAAAACACTACGCTACATTTTTGTTGCAGAAGACACCATATCTAGCGTAATCTTTTTGCAAAAACCACTGATCAGTGGATTTGGCTTTGTTGAGCGCGTTTATGACAGATGGGTCCTGTTTTCTGCTTACGTGGCATAACATATTAGGTTTAATGCAAAAACGCCCCCAACTTTCTTCCCCCTGCTTCCCAGGCCCTCGAACCACACCAGATTCCTTCCCCTCCTCCCACCGCAACAGGCAAGCGTGCCCACGATCTCAGCGCCGCTGCTCCGTCCCCGGGCCGCCGCCGCCATGCCCCATGCCGGATCCGGCCACATCTGCCTCCACTGTGCCCACCCGACACCGGATCCGGCGGGAATGCCCCGCCAGCTCGGCGTGGTGAGCGTTCGGGGCTACGGCGTCCACTGCCCCGATGACCATGGGATGGCACGAGGATGAAGAAGAGAGGCCAGGGTCAGTGCAAGAGCCCGACGCCGGCAGGAAGGCTGCCACACGGAGTCGTCGCTGTCGTTCCTCAACAAGGACGCTGTGACTGGGCAGCCGGGGCGGCAACCGGAGCAGCAGGGCCGGCCTTGGGAAGAAGAGCTCGGGAGGACGAGGGAGACAGCCTGGAAATGAAGAGTGCGGGAGGACGACGGCCGGAGCAGCAGGGGCGAGCTGCCGCTCATCGACGGTCCGGCAGCGGACGATGCAGCTCGACAGCGTGCGCGTGCACTCACTCTGGTCGTCGTCGAGATCCAGATTGGGCTCGCCCTTGTTGTCATCCTCCTTCTCCCATTGCCTCCTTCCACCGGCGAGGTCCACTGCCGCTCCAATCCTCCATGGGCGCCGCCCAAAACCAGTGAACAGAGCCCCTGGGCGATGTGCTGCATGTTTGTTCGGAGCTAATTGCGTTTTACATTTTTTATTCAGGGGTGTCTATGTAAAATTTTAGGGACTAGTTTGTAACTTTAGATTAAAACCTATCTGGCACAAAAAGTTATGCCACGTAAGCAGAAAACGGGACCCATCTGTCATAAACGCGCTCAACAGAGCCAAATCCGCTGATCAGTGTCTTTTGCAAAAAAATTACGCTAGATATGGTGTCTTCTGCAACAAAAATGTAGCGTAGTGTTTTCTGCAAACCAAGCCTTCAAAGTGGTGGTTTCGTGCAATTTACTCATATGAATGAGATATGTATTGCCGTGAATTTTTTTCTCAAAGCTGAAGAAGTGTCCATGCAGGTCGGGTTAACACTTACTAGTACATCTTTCTCCCATCTCTATCTCACGATTTGAGCCATCCATTTTCCAAACAAACGGACCTGCCGGAGGCTGACCCCTTTTCCAAATTCCAATCAAGAAGCCTGGAGTCCCGCTACCACACACATGGATCACGAATTCACGAGTCACCAGAGCTCACACCCTCACAACACCCGACCCACCGCGTTGGCCTTGGTCAAGTCAGTCCTCCATCTCCCCCATTGCTCGTCCACACAGAATTATTATTGACGACAAATCATAGTCCGCCAAAGGAAAAAAGAAGAGAGCGTCAGTAAACTTCTCCTAATTTCGACCCAGTTGCTCACACATATCTCACGGTCGCCGTCACTCTCACTGTGTAGCCGCGCGTGCATATATATGCGTGCCAATGCCACTCTTTCTCCACAAACCTAGCAGCAGCAAAACACACCAGCTAGCCGCGCACCATTGATCACCTTCTCACCCTCCTTCTCGAGAGTTAGCTGAGAATCATCCTGAGGCAGTGGTAATGGCGGGCCCAGCGGCGTCGTTGAGGTTCACGGTGAGGAGGAAGGCGGCCGAGCTGGTCACGCCGGCCGGGCCGACGCCACGGGAGCTGAAGCGTCTCTCGGACATCGACGACCAGGATGGCCTGCGGTTTCACATCCCCGTCATCCAGTTCTACCGGCGCGACGCGTCCATGGGCGGCAGGGACCCGGCGTCGGTGATCCGGGACGCCGTGGCCAGGGCGCTCGTGCACTACTACCCGTTCGCCGGCCGGCTGAGGGAGCTTGAGGGTCGTAAGCTCGCCGTCGACTGCACCGGCGAGGGCGTGCTGTTCATCGAGGCCGACGCCGACGTGCGCCTGGAGCACTTCGGCGACGCCCTGCAGCCGCCCTTCCCGGGGCTCGAGGAGCTCGTCTTCGACGTCCCCGGGTCGTCCGAAGTCCTCGGCACCCCACTCCTCCTCTTCCAGGTAACTTTGCCTTTCTTTCGTGAAGCTGAAACACTAACGCATGTTTGTGTGCACGTGCGAGCGTGATCGATGCATGGGCATGGCTGACCGTTGTTCGTACGTTCAGGTGACACGCCTGGCGTGTGGAGGCTTCATCCTGGCGGTGCGGCTGATGCACACGATGGCGGACGCGCAGGGGCTGGTGCAGTTCCTGGCCGCCGTGGCGGAGCTGGCGCGAGGCGCGGCGGCGCCGTCGGTGCGGCCGGTGTGGGAACGGGAGCTGCTGGAGGCGCGGAACCCGCCGCGCCCTGGCTTCGCGCACCGGGAGTACGACGAGGTGCCGGACACCAAGGGCACCATCGTGCCGCTCGACGACATGGCGCACCGCTCCTTCTTCTTCGGGGCCCGGGAGGTCGCCGCCATCCGGTCCCACCTGGCGCCGGGCCTCCGGAAGCGCGCCACCACGTTCGAGGTCCTCACGGGAAGCCTGTGGAAGTGCCGCACCGTGGCGCTGGCCCCCGACGCCGACGAGGTGATGCGGATGATCTGCATCGTCAACGCCCGCGGCGGCAAGCAGGGCGGCGCGAGCGCCATCCCGGCAGGCTACTACGGGAACGCGTTCGCCTTCCCGGTGGCCGTGTCGGCCTCCGGCGACCTGTGCGCGAAGCCCCTGAGCTACGCCGTGAAGCTGGTGAAGGAGGCCAAGTCGGAGGTGGACGTGGAGTACATGCGGTCCGTGGCGGACCTGATGGTGCAGCGCGGGCGGCCGCACTTCACGGTGGTGCGCGCGTACCTGGCGTCGGACGTGACCAAGGCCGGGTTCGGCGACCTGGACTTCGGTTGGGGCAGGCCGGTGTACGGCGGGCCGGCGAAGGGCGGCGTGGGCGCCATCCCCGGGGTGGCCAGCTTCCTGATCCCGTTCAAGAACGGCAAGGGCGAGGACGGCATCGTGATCCCCATGTGCCTGCCTGGCCCCGCCATGGACAAGTTCGTGGAGGAGATGGGCAAGCTGCTGCGCCCGGCCGTCGACGTCCCCGACATGTTCCCCGCCATGATCAAATCTGCGCTCTGAATCAGCGAGCGCGCGTGCACTGTCCCATCGTCCGTTTCGCTGTCCGTAATTACGTCCCCGGTTATTTGTTGGTGAATAGTGGGAAGTTGTTAGTAACTACAATAGAAATTTAATCCGCAGTGGGTGTGTGGTGCTGATTTGTACAGCGCTTGTGATGGAGCGGAGTGAACAAGGCTCGTCGGATGCAGTGCGGCTGACGGGCGCGCATGGGTTGTAAAAGGGTGACTCTGTATGTGTCTGTTTGAATAATTCCAATGTATTGCCATACCATTTTGAACAGAAGTGCCATGCCATTCTCTGCTGCCTGTTGCTGTATGTATATGCCTGTCTCCACGAAACAACAATGCATTTTTTGGGTGTTGGCTGCCTTTCTTGTAGCTAATGGGCCTTCCACTAGCCAGAGATAGCGATAGCCTGGACAGCCCTGAGTCAGTTGCCTGCCGTAGTACATGCTCCTCGACCTTTTTTTTCGTGACATCAACGTTTCCTCCTCGTCCTGGGTTTCTGCCTAATTCATCAAGTTTTTAGTTTTTTTTTGAGAGAGAAAATATTTCACCAAGTTTTTTTTAGTATCAAATAATTCATTGTTCAAATGTTCTGGAAACTAAAACTCCCGCAATAATTTAGCCAAAGTCCCAGCCCATTCCTGTAGCTAGATGCTGCTAGCTCAATATCAGGCCAGAATGGACCTCTAGAATATTTCTGGCAAAATCCAGTCGTCGCCCTATCTGTCCGTCTTTCTATGGAGTGCTCGTTCCGCGCCCTAAGAACATCTCCAATAGCCGCGCCAAAAGGCGCGCGCTAAACCGAATTTTTTGCGAGCGCGGGACGTTTCGGCGCGCTCCAGCGGTGGCAGGAAAATCGCGCGCGGGGAACGGTTTGCGCGCGCGGGAAAAGGCGGTAGGTTGCGCGCTTTTTTTGGTGCACCGCTTCCGGCGCGCCTATAAAATGCGGCGCTCGCCACGCGCCTATTCCACACGCTTCTCTTCCTCTTCCGCTGCCACGCGCGCCTCCACCGCTTCCTCGGTTGCTTCCGCTGCCACGCGTGCCACCGCTCCAGCGCCCTGCCACCATGCCGCCGCGCCGCCGAGGAGCGTCGGGCTACCGCGGCGTCCGCCAGCGCCCCAACGGCGGGTTCTACTCCGAGATACGGTCCGGCCAACTCCGGCTCGGCCTCGGCACCTTCGAGACGGCGCACGAGGCCTCCCGCGCGTACGACACGGCGGCGTGGCGCCTAGGCAGGCCATGCCAGCAGATGAACTTCCACGACGTCCACACGCTGTAGCAGGCGCTGGACGTCGCCCCGCCGCCTCGTCTTCGCATGGCACAAGACCGTGCGTATCACGCTGAGCGGCAGAACCACCTCCTCGTCGCCCATGAGGACGAGCGGATCATGGCGGAGTGGCGCCAGCAACACCCGGAGGACGTCACCTACGAGCAAGCCTACTGGGCAAGGCGCCGCGCTGAGCGGTTGGACAGGAGTTGGCGGAAGGCCCTGGCGCTATCCCAGTGCGAAGTCGTTGAGAATGGTGGTGAGACGATCTTTGCGTCTGATGATGATCGTTGGGAAGACATGTGGCTCGATACCTCGGATCAGACCAACGAGGATGGCGACGATGACGATAACGACGACGACTGAGAGTAGGCTGTAGTTGCACTATCTAGTAGTTTTTATCTATGTCCTTGCACTATCTAAAATAGTTTTTATCTATCTATGCTATGGAACTACGTAAAATATCTATGTATCGTTTTTTCTATCTATGAATTTTATTAAAAAAAATGTACGCACTGTTTAGCGCGCGCTGCATTTTAGCGCGACCGCTGGAGCTATGCGCGCGCGCTCAATTTTGACGCGTCTGCTGGAGCCAGCGCTGCCGGCCGCGCCAAACCAGGCGAACGGTGCGCGGCAAATGCCTTTTTTGCGTGCGGCGCGTTGCGCGGCTGTTGGAGATGCTCTAAGCATCGGTGAGCACTGCTGACGCTTGCACGCGGCGCCTAGCGGGACGGCCGAGCAACATGCTGAAAATGACACACAAAGAAAAGAAATTGTCAGTAATACTGCGAGAAGGAGTAATCTAACCGAAAATCAGTTTCTGAGCTCGGGCTCAAATGATCCCGAAATCTACACCACCAACTCACATGTGGATTCGTGCCATCCAGTGTATTTCACTGTCGTATTTTTATTTTCCCACTCAACCGCTGTATCGTAATCATTGCAACGGTGCGTTACAGCAGCGAGGCGGAACAGGCAGCAGACCGATGGATCGGCGTGTTTTCAGAGCCTGGCTGAGCCATCCACTCCGCCGGTCTCCAAACGGCGCGTAGACGGGCTGGCTTTAAATGCACCCACCCATTGTCTCGCCCTCCATGTCCAGACACACTGAAACAGAAAAATTCCCATTTCATACGTAGCAGTGACCATTGCTCTAGCCCTCCAAATTCAGTGAGAATCCTTATTTTAAAATGCACGTAGTTATTTTTCATTGCCCCGGCAATCACCTCTTACTGAAAATGAGACCAACCTGAGTTTCGGCAAACTGCAATTTATTGAGAGAAAAAAATGGCACATCGAACATGTCCTAGCAAATATTTTAGTTTGACACTTAAGTTACAGTCTGCCAAATGCATGCCACAAATTGTTAAACAAACCTATGTTTACAGCCTAGGACATGCCTCTCCAAACTGAGGAACAAGCGTGGAGCAAAGCTCACAAAAACACACCAGAAAATCTTCGGAACTACAGATTATCAAAATTCAGTTTTAATGTTTCAGCAACACCCATCCGCCTAGTGCAAGTGGTCCGACGATGTCCTTCCATGCCGCAATTCTTGCACTTCCCAGGACTCCGCGGTTTTTTGGGTGCATCCCCTCTTTTTTTTGGGTGTATCCCCTCTTTCGGACACGTAGTCCGCTTGTGGCCCTCTCGACGACATGTGTTGCAGAACCTTGTAGACTTGCTCAGCCCCTCATACGGTGCCTTCTCCCTGCTATTTGTGGGTCTCCGGACCCCTCTCTGCTCCTCTGGTACTGTTAGCCCATGCAGAGCATTCACACTGACAAAGTTCCCAGTGCTAATGCATTTTTCGGCAATTTCGTTGCCAACACAAGCCATCAATCCGTTCCCAGGTAATGTATCACGAACTAAGCCGACCATGCGGTCTTCAAAACCCAGACTATCCCTCCTCTCGGCAAAAGATGCTCCACTCACCATTAGAGCATCCAGACCAGCATAAATGTGATCGAAAGCACCCAAACGTACTACATCCATGGCTTTCAAGCACAAGGTGGAGTGCTTACACGTGAATGACAAGTTAACTGGATTATCTCTCTGGTACTGAACCAGATGTTGGGGTAGTATGTCCCTCGCGTCCTTTGTCCATCGCTTCAATATATGCTTAGCCAGGAGTTCCTCAACATGAAGTATTTCCATCACCTGCGTTAGTGCAAAAACGTTTTAGTTTTCTTGGTCGCGGATACATTTTCTTTTCGAACGAACGGAGTTGATAAGTCAATTCACCCTTAGAACATGGAAGCACAAAATTCCAGTGTGCTCGAGCTGTCCACATTCGCACGTAAATTCTTCTGTCTTCACTTATGTTGACCTCGTACTCACCCTGCTCATTTGTCCCTTTTTGCTGCGTACTTCCTCATCTTCTCTATTTCAGTGACATTGTACGCCGCCGCTTCAGTTCAGTCCAAGCTCAGGCCTTACTACACTCTTTGTTGGCTCCTCTACGTATTTGCGGATCGGCTTATCCATAGCACTCATTCTGGAAGGGCATGGCATCCGATCTGGTGGTCCACTACCCAGCCATAACCTGCAAATTCATGACAACGCATGACAACGCCATCGTCGGACCACTCTCTGTTCTATATATAACCAAAGTCAGACACCAAGACAGCACAACTCAGAATTGAAATGATAGCCCAAGGCTCCAAACGATTCAGATGCACACAATCCTGTACTAACCCTACGTTGACTGAAACGCAGACATTCTAATCAACTACAGCACTAGGCCCGTTCAGCGGTAGTACCTCTGAACTTGTTTTTCAGCACCCAGTAATGTGTAGGCACCAGACATTAAAGTTAAAATCCTACAGCACTAGGTGTTTGCCCTGAATATATGCTCTGACATATAATAATGCGCTGGTACTAGAGATAAACGTTAAATTCATACAGCACCAATTGTTAGAGTAGTCATTATGGTATACGACTTCTAGTCCAAGTCAGTTTTGTACCCCTACTCCAAGTCGGTTTGTACCCTCTTATATACTCTTGTATGCCGCACCAAATCATCAATAAGCAATAGTTTTATTCAGCTTTCATGGTATCAGATACCGGTCCCCGGGTTTAGGGTATGGCTCCGCCAACGCCGCCGCCGCCCGGCTACTTCGAGCGCCGGGCCGCACTCATCGCCAAGGCTGCCAACGCCGCGGCCGCTTCTCTCTCGGCCCTCACCATAGCTCCACAAAACTACCCTGCACCCATCCTCGCCGCACCAATATCTCTTGCTGACACAATCTCCGACGTCAGCCCCTACATCCCCATAGTTCTTGATCTCGTCGCCCACAACTACTATCATTGGAGACATCTCTTCAATCTCCACCTCGGCCGCTGCAACCTGCGCTCGCATGTCGCCGCCAACTGTCTTCCCCGCCCCGACGATCCGCAATGGTTGAAAGACGATCTCGCGATCGTCCAGTGGTTCTACACCCGCATCACCACCGAGATCTTCAACATGCTCGATCACGACGGCGCCACCGCTGCCAACATCTGGCACTCCCTCCGTCAGCTCTTCCAAAGCAACACCGACGCTCGAAAAAACGCTCTCCACACCGAGCTTCGCAATATGGTGCAAGGAGACGCCCCGGTGAACTTGTTCTGCCAGCGCGTTAAGACCATTGGTGATGAGCTCCGCGAACTCGGCGATACAGTTAGCGACTCACAGCTAATCAATATCGTCGTCATCGGCCTCAGCGAAGACTTTGACAAGCAAGCCTCGTTCATACCGATGATACGGCCCCCTCCTACCTTCGCTGAAGTTCGTTCCCTGCTACAACTCGCGGCGGAAACACAAGCTCGCAAGGACTCCCGCCCCAAGGTCTTTCATGCTGCGGCTCGTCCTCCTCTGTCGTCTACACCAGCGCCGCCTTCTAGGCCGGCTCCTACCGCCGGGCCGTCCGCATCGTCATCTGTTCAACCGCCCCCAGGCTGGCGTCCTAGTCCGAACTACCGCGGCAAAAACCCTATCTACAGGCCGCCGTCGACTCGTTCGGTTCCGCCTACGACATCACCAGCACCGAGTCCTGCACCACCCACCAGTGCTCCATCTGCGGTTCCATGGCGGCCTCCTCATGATCCTTGGACGGGGCTTGTTCAAGCATGGCCCATGCCCTGGTCCGCTCCGTCCACCCTCGGTGCTCCGCCGGCATACTCAGGTGCCTGGCAACCCGGCCTTCGGCCGCCTACTGGTGCTCCCGGGGTTCTCAACCCCCGACAGCCGGCCAATGCCTACTACACTCCCCAGCCGGCCCTACTGCCTTCACCATCGTATCCGTCGGCACTGCTTCCGACGCCACCCTCACCTGCGACGCCAAGCTGGGATCAAGCTGCCTTTCTCCAGGCCATGAATAACTTTGCTGCACAAGGAAACTCAGGTACGGATTGGATCTTTGATTCAGGGGCCTCTAGTCATATGTCTGCATCTAGTAATTGGTTATCTTCTTGCACTAAATCTCCTTTCCCTTCCATTATCCTTGGAGATGGATCATCTATTCCTATATATTGTGTTGGTCAGGCTCAACTTCCCTCTTCCACCAAACCTCTTTTACTTCGCGATGTTCTAGTTGCACCCGCCCTCATTAAAAATCTTATCTCTGTTCGCCAATTTACTTGCGACAATCTAGTTTCGGCTGAATTTGACCCTTTTGGTTTATCTGTGAAAGATTACCTGACCAAGGCCGAGATCGCTCGCTTCAATAGCTCCGGTGATCTTTATTCTCTTAATGGAGTTCCTGCCGCCACCCCTCCAACATCCATGCTGGCCTCCGTCGATCTCTGGCATCGTCGCTTGGGCCATCCCAACCCCGCCGTCTTAGCTTCTATGCTTAGTGAATTTACCATACCATGTAATAGGGACTCTCATAATTCTGTGTTTTGCGAGTCTTGTCAATTAGGCAAACATGTGCGTCTTCCCTTTAGTTCCTCTAGTTCTTGTAGCACTTATCCCTTTGAATTAATACATTGTGATTTATGGACCTCTCCCATTGCAAGTGTTTCGGGTTTTAAATACTACCTTGTTATCCTAGATGATTTCACCCACTTTGTCTGGACTTTTCCTCTACGCAACAAATCCGAGGTCCATTCTCTTTTCCTTAATTTTCAACGCTATGTGTCTGTTCACTTCTTCCTCCCAATTCGCTTTATCCAATGTGACAATGGTCGCGAGTTTGATAACATTAAAAATCGTACTTTCTTCTTACAACATGGCATCCTGCTTAGGTTCTCATGTCCCTACACCTCCCCTCAAAATGGTAAAACAGAACGCTCTCTTTGCACCCTCAATGATATAGTTCGCACTCTCCTCATTCAATCATCTATGCCTCCCAAGTTTTGGGCTGAAGCCCTACACATGGCCACCTTCCTTCTAAATATTCGACCTTCTAAAACTAAACCCAACACTACTCCCTATTATTCCCTCTTTCTTTCCCACCCCGACTACTCCGCGGTTCGTGTTTTCGGCTGTCTCTGTTTTCCCAATGCCTACGCCACTTCTGCAAATAAATTGTCACCACGCTCTATCCCATCTGCTTTTCTCGGCTTCTCTGACGAGCACAAAGGCTATCGCTGTCTCGACCTTCACACCGGACACGTTCATGTCTCTCGTCATGTCACGTTTGCTGAGCACATTTTTCCTTTCTCACAATGCACTACTACACCACCCAACACCCCTAGCTCCGCAAACACCCCCTCTCCCCGTCCTTTCCAACTATATACTCCCCTACCTGCCGAACACAACTTATCACCACCACCATTAACACCCACCATAGCCAATCCCAACCATACACTCACCCCACCCGAGACGCCCCCAA
>NC_057796.1:238697363-238706235 GCF_018294505.1 Triticum aestivum | reverse complement strand
CTGCTCCCTCCCCAACACCCCCGGCCCCTACTCCCACTCCACCACCCAGCCCTGCTCCCACTCCACCACCCAGCCCTACTCCTTCGTCCGACTCTTCCGCTGCGCCGGACTCACCAGTACCCACCTTACCCCCTCGTGCTATTCCTACAACAGCCCCGATTAATGATCATCGCATGCGTACTAGGGCCAAATCAGGATTTCATCAACCCCAAGACCGCCTAAACCTTCATACCTCCATATCTCTCACTTCTCTTCCAAAGAATTACAAAACTGCTCTACTTGATCCCAATTGGGCCGCTGCCATGCAAGAAGAATATAATGCTTTACTTCAAAACAACACCTAGCAACTTGTTCCTCGTCCTCCCAATACAAATATTATTTCTGGCAAATGGATTTTTCGCCAAAAGTTCCACTCCGATGGGAGCCTCTCACGATATAAAGCCAGGTGGGTTTGTTGTGGCTTTTCTCAGCAACAAGGAATTGATTACGAAGAAACCTTCTCTCATGTTGTTAAACCTAACACCATTCGCACCGTTCTTAGTGTTGTTGTCTCCTCTTCATGGCCCATTCACCAACTTGATGTTAAAAATGCTTTCCTCCATGGTTCCCTTCAAGAAACTGTCTACTGCCAGCAACCTCTGGGTTTTGAAAATCCATCCTTTCCAACTCATGTATGTCTTCTTCAGAAATCTCTCTACGGTCTTAAACAGGCCCCACGAGCTTGGTTTCAACGCTTCTCCTCCTTCATTCAAACAATAGGCTTCACTCCATCTCTCTCCGACACCTCCCTTTTTGTGTATCATCAAACTTCTGACACTGCCTATTTACTTCTCTATGTAGATGATATCATTCTTACCGCCTCCTCTCAAAAGTTCTTAGATCATATTGTCTCTCTTCTTAGATCTGAATTTTCTATGACTGACCTAGGACTCCTTCATCATTTCTTAGGCATTGCTGTTGTTCGAGATTCCTCCAGCCTTTTTCTTTCCCAACGCCAGTATATTCTTGATCTTCTTAATCGTGCTGGTATGCTTGACTGTCAATCATCTCGCACTCCTGTCGATACTAGTTTTAAACTTTCGGCTACCGGTGAACCCTTTTCCGATCCTACTCTCTATCGTAGCCTAACAGGTGCTCTCCAATATCTCACCATTACTCGTCCTGAAATCTCTTTTGCTATTCAACAAGCATGTCTCTATATGCATGATCCCCGGGTTCCTCACTATAATCATGTTAAACGCATTCTTCGGTATTTAAAAGGAACTCTCAATCATGGTCTCCACCTCAATAATTCTTCTCCAAACTCGCTTACCGCATACTCTGATGCAGACTGGGCTGGTTGTCCTGACACTCGAAGGTCCACTTCCGGTTTTTGTGTTTTTCTTGGTAACAATTTGATTTCTTGGTCTTCGAAAAGACAGGTTACAGTCTCACGTTCGTCGGCCGAGGCTGAGTATCGCGCTATGGCACATGCCGTTGCAGATACAATCTGGATTCGGCAGTTACTCTCCGAGCTACACAGGCCTATTGAGCAGGCCACTATTGTCTACTGTGACAACATATCAGCAGTCTACATGACCGGCAATCCAGTTCAACACCGACGCACAAAGCATATTGAGATTGATATTCATTTTGTTCGTGAAAAGGTTGCTCTTGGTCAGGTTCGGGTGCTTCATGTTCCCTCTACGGCTCAGTTTGCTGACATTTTCACCAAGGCACTGCCTACTAAGCCGTTTCAAGATATCTGTTTCAGTCTCAACGTCGTCGAGCCTGCCGTTGATACCGCGGGGGATGTTAGAGTAGTCATTATGGTATACGACTTCTAGTCCAAGTCAGTTTTGTACCCCTACCCCAAGTCGGTTTGTACCCTCTTATATACTCTTGTATGCCGCACCAAATCATCAATAAGCAATAGTTTTATTCAGCTTTCACCAATATCCTGCAGTCGTACCTTTTTGTCCACCCAGGGGCTTGTGGATTCACCCTGTCGGTGGACTGCGCGGACCTCGTCGGCGACGAGTCCGGCCTTCGTCGGATCCCAGCCCTTGCTGTGTTATTGCCTTCGCCGGTGTTTTGCGGACCACATCCGGAGCCAGCGTTTGAGTCCGCCGGCACGGCTGCTCCCGAACCGATGCTTGCGACAAAAGGCACCGGATCTGGCTGTTCATGGCTGTCGGCCAACTCCTCTCACAGGGGGAACCTGAGTAACGGATGGCAATGGTGGCGCCTAGGCCCCGTCAGCGGGCATAACAAATAAATCTTGGTCAAAATAAAAAAGAAATAGCAACAGATGCGAAATGCCTAACCTATCAACCGGATCCAAGAGGTATTCCATGCCACCATCCTCCATTATTTGCACACAGTGACCGCCCGTGTAGAACCTGCGCCGCCGGGAGGGGGGTGGTTGGGAGCAAGACGAACACACGGGACTGAGAAGTGTTTCCAGAATGAACGGGGGTGGGGGTGTGGGGCCGTGTCGCCCGCGTGGCTAGCAAACGTGCATAACAAATGGCTCGGGTTTTCTTAATGGCATGTTCCCCTAATCTGGACCTTGGCCTGTCAAATCTCGTCATGTTCTAGTCCATGGACCAGACCGAGCGCTCGTTTCCGTTGCCCATCCGCTACACACGGGGCTGCGTACGTCGCACTGTTCCGTCATGTAGTGCGCGTCCAGTCCTATTTTCTAAATCCCGCGTTAGTCCAGTCAGACACCTTTTCACGGATCCCGAGCAAGGAACGTAAGGCGATGATATCGAGCTCAGCTGAGCTCGGGCGCCGAAACGCCTCTTCCCTAATCTAACTCAACAGGACATCGTCGACGCTCTACCGTGTTAACCACTAGACCGACCTCGCACTGTCGTCTACTACTAGGAAACTATACTATTTGATCCTTAGTACTGCATATAACATATATTAAATACCCATCATAAATTATTTTTAAAAACATAAACTTGAAAAATAATTGACAAAAATATAGAGAGAAAACACGAACTTGAAAGAAGTTAATCGATCTTTAAAAAATCATCAATTAAAAAACACAAATTCAAGAGCAGTTCATCGATTTTGAAAAAAATCAATTTTGGAACAAAGTTCATCATTTTTGAAGAAAAAGTTCACAAGTATGAAAAAATCTCATTGATATTGAAAAAAGTTGATCGATTTTTTTAAATCATCAATGTTGATGAAAATTCCACAAATTTTAAAAAAGTTCATAAATTTCGAAAAAACTTCATGGATTTAAAAAAAATGTTCAAGAATCTAAGAAAAAATTCACAAATTTGAAGATAAGTTCACCTGTCTTAAAAAAGTTCAAGGATTTTGGAAAAATGTTTAGTGGATTCAAAAAACACGAATTTGAAAAAACATTAGCAAATATTAAAAAAATCATGTTTTTAAAAACTCCAATAAATCTAAAAATGAAAAAAAAAAGAAAGAGAAAAAGGAGAAGAAAAAGAAGAAAACAGACAAAACAAAAACTGAAAATAAATAAAACCAAGACAAGGAAACCATGTTTTATTTTTAGCGTTACTAGCAAAAATGTCCGTGCGTTGCAACGGGAGAACGGGTCAATGTGTCCCATCTACTCTAGCGTTTGCCTACTGCAACACCATTGTGTGCCCCATTAGGGAGTCTAGTAAATACTTGGCCTATTTTCTATTATTTGTAGTCAAAATTGTCATAACAAACATCAACCACTTTCGATAATAATTGTGGCCATGGTGGTCTTTCTATTCCACCTTAGGGTATTTTTATCCAAAATCTTTTCGTTGAAAATTCGAGGGTTGAATCCATATGATTTTTTTTCTAGGCGCTTTATTGTATGAGTGAATTAATCCTATAGAAAAAATTTGACAAATTCTTTTGCACTACATTCCTTAGTAAATTTCATCCACACTAACCTCTTGGCATTCTAACTAAAGTAGCTCGCTCACAAATTTAACCCAAAATCAAATGAGCAAATGCCACATCTGAACCCAAGGAATAAAATTCTAGTTTGTTGTTCACATACTGTAAGAAGATCATGTGCTGACATTGAACGGAACAAATTTTGTAGTGCATGCAAGGCATTTCTTTGTTTGTGCATTTGGGAAAGAGAGTCACATCACGGGGCAATGATGGGTGATGGATGCTAAGTAGAAAATAAATCAACAGGGAGAAAAAATTAATGGCAAACAATTCTTACTAGAAAAGTGCCAGTGAAATAGTTTGAATTGTGAGTTGGTCTACATCTGTTAAATAGAACTGAACAATAACAAGACTAAACTATGTATGTTGTGTCTTCCTAAGCATATATGCAGCAAAAAAAATGAAACGAACATATTTGGTTCATAAATGTAGGTTTATAAGACAGAAGGTATACACACTTCCTATATTCCAAGCAGACCAGGCAGAAAGTTCCTTAGATAGCTTATCTTATCTCACAATTGATACAGTGACAAGCATTCAGTCATCTTATCCCCATGCAAACAAATATTCTTTTGGTATGTGCATGATGATTGTCTCGTGTGAAATTACATTAAGCTTACCTAGAGACCATACGAGCAACTCCAATGGGCCGATCCAAACGGACGGCGCATTTGTCTGCCTTTTGTCCGTTTGGGTCGGCCGCCCGCCCGGCGTCCGCCCAGTTTTGCATTTGGGTCGGCAGTGCGCCCAACGCGCCGACCCATTTCATGCCTGCATTCAACTTTTAAATAAAAAGGCCCGCGGCCGATCATGCCAGCGGCCATGTCTCATGCCGGCACGATGCCAGCGCCGGCATACAATGCCGGCTTCAGAAAATATCACCACAGTTCATGCTGGCGCACTCGCCAGCCGGCCGGCACACATGCCAGCACACAAAAAAGGGTGGGACTTGAGTTCGACCACACCATCGCGGCTCCCGTGGTCATGCCGGCACACTTGCCGGCATACAAAAAAGATGGCGCTCGCCGCCATAGATCACTCGTCGTTGAACTTGAGCATGTCGGCCTGCATCTTCTCGAACCACGACCTCTTCCTTGGCGACACGGTGTTGAGATCCACCTTCATGATCTCCACCCCGGTCATCATGCTCGCGAGAGCCACTTCTTTCGCCTTGGTCTTGGCGTTGGCGGCCTCGATCTATAGCATCTTGGCTTGCTTCTCCGCCTCTAGCTCGAACATTTTGGCTTACTTCTCGGCGTCCAGGTCAAGCCTCCTCCTTTTGATCTCCATGAAAGCATCCATTTGCTCCGCCTTGAAACGCCGACGCTCCTCCTCCCTTGAGTCCTTCTTATTCATCATGCCGTCCACGCTTGCGATCAAGGCATTGGTGGCCGCATCTCGCTTGTCCTCCTTCTTGGAGTTGGTCTTCCCCCACGGCCGTGCCGGCTCGCCCTCCCCAACATCCTCCACGGCTTTCTTCCCCCCACGCGACTTGAGTGCTGCATATTGCGCCTTGAACTTCTCCTCGTCCTTGATGACCCGATAGCAATGGGAAAGGTTGAAGCACTTGCCATTGTGTTGAACTTTGAATGCCTCCAAAGCTTGAAATGCCTACAAAATGTTTCCGTGCAAGCATATGGGCAAGTGATATGCAAATGAACACGCAAAGGACGAACTTGATGACACAAAAGAGGGCGGCTTGCTAGCATACCATGTCTTGCATGCCGATGCCGCTAACGGGGCGGGCCTTGATGCTCTCAAGAGTGGCGCAAAACTTGTTGCACTCTTGTTGGGTCACCCTCCACCGCTTGGAAATGGAGACCCACCCGCGCGTGCTCACAAATTGGTAAGGCGGAAACTTCTTGCGCTCATGAAACTCTCGGTGGACACGAATCAAAAAGGTTGAATGCTTTTGCTCAGCGCCCGTCTTGGGGTCTTGTCCAATGTCTCGCCAACACTCGCAAAGAAGCTTGTCCTCGGCCGCCGTGTACGCCTTCGTGCGCTTGCTCTTGCGCTTCGGCTTAGGACCGGCGGCTTGGTTGGCGAGCTCGGCCTCGAACAAAGGCTCCACTTCGATGTCGCACTCGTCCTCTTCCTCTAGCCCGTAGTCGTCCGGGAACTCGTGGTCAAGGGGGATGTAACGCCCCGAGACCGACGCTCCAGATGCCTTCCCTATTTTTCGTTATCGTTGTGTGTTTTATTTGTTTGTTGCATTCATCATCGCATCATCCGCATTGCATCGGCACTCGTTGTCGTCATTGTTTTTAAAACTTGCATCCGCTAGTAGTTGCCGCTCCTTCCGTGTCTCGGTTGACCTTCTCTCAGATCAACCAGACCGCCCTCTTCTCTCTCTTTTCTGAGCTCATCAAATCCCTTGTTGTTCGTTTTCCCTCATGTCTAAACCGGAGTCTCTATGTACAATACTCAAACCCCTCGCGTGCGTGTCCGAAACTTCTCCGAACCCGACCCGGGCAGTCATGACCGTTGGATTCGGATCATCCCCAAACATCTATAAAACATCTCCGTTTTCTTAATTGGACGCTCTAGCCTACTTATTCTCGACCGCCCGATTACGATCGGACGGACCAAATATCCCCTAACCTAAATTCATCTGCTATATATATTAGTCTAACCCGAGACCAAATCCCTAATTTCTAGGGACCCTCCTCGCCGCCGCCACCTGTGTCCATTCCCTCCTCCTTCCTCGGGATGTCACCCACCTACCTCCATCGTTTTCCCCAATAGCCCAACCAGCGCCCGAGCCAACTGCCCATCGCCACCGCAGCCTCCGACCACCTCCGTCAGGCCAGACCACGCCTCCCCTTATTTCTCCTTCCTCCATCTGTTTTTCTCCCTCACGCAGTTCTCTCCCTCTCTCTGAACCTTCACAGGAGCCATGGCCGAAGCTTCAAGCGTTGCCCGTCTCGTCTCCATCCGAAGCCGCCCTGGCCTCGGATCCGTTGCGTCCCGGCCTTCCCCGCACCTCCTGACACCCATCGCCGCTCGCCTCCGTCCGCCAAGTTTCTGCGCCGCTGCGCCTTCTTCCTCTGCTTCTGCATCGAGCAGCAGGAGGAAGCCCCTGCCTCTGCCTCGAGTCGTTCGAACGTGCACCGCGCCCCTCCTTGTCGCCATGGATCCGCGCCAAGCTCCGCCTCCCCGCGCTCCGTTCAGCCCGTTCCGGCCACTTCTCGCCGAACCTATCGCCAGGAGCTCGCGCCAAGTCCGTCGTCGTCGTTCTGCTTCACGGAGACGAGGACGAGCACGAGCCCTTGCCTCCTGCCGCGTCCGCAGCCTGCCTCCTCTCCAGCGTTGCGCCCAAGTCCCACGTCGCCGGCAGCCGTTCCCGCAGTCCGTCGCCATAAACCTGCTGCTGTCGCCTCTGTTCTTCAGTAACGAGCAGCAACTCGCTCGCCTCGCCTCGCGTTGACCGCGTTTTTGCCAAGTCCAGCTCCAGGCCCAGCGCCCCCTTTCCGGCCTCACCTTCCCACCGCCTTGGGCCAGGCCCAGCTGGGTGAGCTTCCAGTGCCCATGCTCCCATCAGGCCAGTCAGATTTGGCCCGATGTAGTTTTTTTCCTGCCTGCGATTTTATCAATTATCCAGTGATTTACCTGTCTTACAGAAAAGTCCCTCTAGATCATGCATTTAATAACTCACAAATGGTGCATCGGTTTAAAATGATTTTAATATGTAAAATGCTTAGAATTCTGTCTAGTTTCATAATATGCAACTTTCACCCCTGTTCAAAATGTTTAAATTGCTGTTTGATTAAATTTGCTCAAATGCCATGCTAAAATGATTTATTTCATAACTAATTAACCGTAGCTCCAAATTTAACAAACTTTATATGTAAATGGGGTGGAAAAATGCATAGATTAACATGGTAGCACTACTTTGCATGTTTAACAACTGTAAGATATGCTTTAGGACAGAACAGTACCAAATCTAAAATATGGACATGAGGATTTTTCCGGAATTGTTGTTTGTTGTTCCGGCCTCATTTAAACTTGCCTAAATAGATGGTTTATTTATGCTTCACCCCTTGCCATGTTTAATAACATTTAATATTGTTGGGTACATAAATGAGAGAGAAGTAAATAATTGATGTGGTGTTTCGTCAATATGCAACTCATTGCATATTGAGCTCCACTTAATTTGTAGTATTGTTTATGCACTTTGCCATGCCATGCCTCATTAAACCGGACATGCATCATACTTGATTGTGCATCATGTCATGTTTATCATTGTGTGTTTATCATGTTGTTTGCTTCTTTCCGGTGTTGCTTCTTCGGGTTAGTTCCGATAACGTCGCGTTTGTGAGGATTCGTTCGACTACATCCGTTTGTCTTCTTCATGGACTCGTTCTTCTTCCTTGCGGGATCTCAGGCAAGATGACCATACCCTCGAAATCACTTCTATCTTTGCTTGCTAGTTGTTCGCTCTATTGCTATGTTGCGCTACCTACCACTTGCTATATCTTGCCTTCCATAGTGCCATGTCAAGCCTCTAACCCACTTTTCCTAGCAAACCGTTGTTTGGCTAAGTTACCGCTTTTGCTCAGCCCCTCTTATAGCGTTGCTAGTTGCAGGTGAAGATGAAGTTTGCTCCATGTTGGAACATGGATATGTTGGGATATCACAATATCTCTTATTTAATTAATGCATCTATATACTTGGTAAAGGGTGGAAGGCTCGGCCTTATGCCTGGTGTTTTGTTCCACTCTTGCCGCCCTAGTTTCCGTCATACCGGTGTTATGTTCCTTGATTTTGCGTTCCTTACGCGGTTGGGTGATTTATGGGACCCCCTTGACAGTTCGCTTTGAATAAAACTCCTCCAGCAAGGCCCAACCTTGGTTTTAACATTTGCCACCTAAGCCTTTTTCCCTTGGGTTCTGCAGACTCAAGGGTCATCTTTATTTTAACCCCCCCGGGCCAGTGCTCCTCTGAGTGTTGGTCCAAACTAGAGCAC
>NC_057796.1:238693499-238696704 GCF_018294505.1 Triticum aestivum | reverse complement strand
ATGTTTTGACTTTCCTCTCCTCAAATTTCACTAAATTTTTTTAGGATCACGCGGGTATCTTGGAATCGTTCCGATGGTTTTGTGACGAGAACATTGTTCTTGGTGCCTCCTGACATTTAGGGGTTGTGGCAGTGTCCCGGGGAGTTGAGCTCCGAGGTGTTGTCGTCACAATTTTATCGTTGCAGTTCTGGAATACCTGAGTTTCGCCGACATCGAAAATCTCTTTTATGCAGTTGTTGGTGAGATCACCTCGACGCCACCCAGTACTGGGGCGGGTGTTCGGGAGTATTGCCATAACTCGTATAACGGATGCTTTTCGAAGGTTGAGGTAAATGATTTCCGAAGGTTTCTTGGTTATGTGTTGACGGATGGATACAGCTGGATCTAGGGATTGTTAGTTTGGGTGAGATATATTGCGTCCCCTGTATCCCCAACACCAGATTGCATAACCAGAAAGTTTCGGGAGTTTATAAGTGGGAATTCAAGTAGCTCCTAGGATATCTTTCCGACAGACGCATGATATGAGATTGGGGTTCGACGTCTAGTGGTCCGCCTTTCCACGGCTGGTTTTACAGTGGTCTCGTAGTGTCTTAAAGAGTCCTTGGCTATGCCGACTCGGGGACGCATCGTATGTCATGTGCACTGCCTTGTACATGATGGTGCTGTACGATCGAGCCCGTGTGGGCCCCACCACGAAAACTTCGGACGAAATCTCTATCATATGTTTGTTCCGGCTTATTCTACAAGCCAAATCCTTTGTTTTTGTTTTGTTTTGTGGTATTCGAGTTGCTTCAATGCCAAGTGTTGATTCCATACCTTATCCTAAGCGGTGTTCTCATATTTCTATGTGGATGATAATCCTTCTTGATTATCGAGATTGTCATGTCAATTCTTTTCCAACCGGCTTGCTTCTCTTCAAGTGGATCCGATCATTTTTCCACATCCGCAAGGCCAATTCTATGTTTTCTCAACGGCGTTTGTTTCATCTGCCCCAAGTTGCCTTTGTTTTCCCGCCCTCCCACCCTCTTTCTTCAAGGACTCAGATTTCTTAATCATGTATCCATCTTATGGATGTGAAGTTTCTCCATTCTTTTCCATCAATGTTCTTATCTGGTGATTCTCAGGAAGATGCTCAGGAAGCTTCAAGGTTATCATTCTTCATTCTCGTATTCTTTTCCGGTGGATTCAATTGAAGCTTTCAGTGTTGATTGTAGCCCTTTTCCTTGTTTCAAATGCTTTCTCATGCCGGTGTACCTCTTAATCATCCACTTCTCGCCATTCATTTGTTCTGGAGTGCCGAAGATATCTCAGAAGATTTGTGTCTCCATTATCAATCCGTTCAAGCTATTTCGAGGTTGTTATCTCATTCAAGCCATTTAATTCAACCGGTGCAATCTCCCTTTCAAGTAATCGATCAACGATGTATCTTTTGAGTGGGCCCTAACCCACAGGTCTTTTCCCAGGATCTTACCTGACTCTTCTAATTTTCCCGGAGTTATTCTCAAATTCATTGCAAAGTTTGACGTAAGAATGAATTATCATCAGTCAAATGTCTTTCTCCAAGATCTTTCAAATTCTTTTCATCGCTCTTTCAATCTTTCTAATTGTCATTCCGGAGTGCCTCAACAATTCATGGTGGTGTTTCTCATCGTCATTCTCAACATTTGAAGACCGAAGAAGTGTTTCCTCTAAATCTTGCTCCATTCTCTTCAAGATTCATGGTTCTAGCTTGATGCCATCCTCTCATAATTGTTTTCGATTGTGAGAATTCTTTTCACCCATCTAGAGCAATTCATGAGTCTTTTCAGTTTGATTCTCCGAAGGCCATATTTTCAGAAGATTTATTCGTTCTCAACATTTAGCTCTCGTTCTCCAAATCTTATCGGTGCATCATTCAAGTATTCTCTAATCAATTCATGATCTCTTCGTTTCACTTGTATCTAAATTCTGTCTAGTATCTTTATTCGTTTTCTAATTCTTCTCGATGAATTGTGCCTTTGCTACTTTCATTTTCAATTCTTACGGTGGTTTGTTCAATATTTCTCTTCCTTCGTCATCGTATCAACTCATTCGTTGTTCAAATCCTACCGGTGGTTTGTTGAAGACCTTCCCAAGTTTGCGCTATATCTCTCTTAATCCTTTCTACGATAATAAGTAGTATGCCAAATCCGTTGCTTGTCATCAATTTAAATTGGTGAAGGATATGCATAACATAATTCTTATTATTGTTTCATCCAAGTGGTCTAATTTCTTCTTTCCAGAGTTGTTCATCATGTCACATTTCTCGGTTCGAGTTGCTTCATCTTTCTTTTCCGGAATTCCAAGTTTTCGGCATTATCTCATCGCGAAGCTCCTTCTAAATCATCGCAAGGCTTCACCTTGTGTTTTCAACTTCTCTTTCTTTTTATCATCCTTTTATTACCGGAGTTCTTCATGGAGGCTCTACATGGTGTTTCATCAAGGATTCTTTTCATTCTTCAATTGTTCTTCAAGATTTCTCTTGAAGTTAAGATCAGCCAAGCTATAATCTAAAAATAAACATGGTGCTCAACACATGTTTTGTTTTGAGGAGCTCAAGTATTCTTCATCTTGCATTCCAAAGTGCAATTCTTTCTACCTTATCTCTTGAGATGGTGTTATGTCACTCTTGGCAATTTCTCCTCGTGTTTCATGATTCACAAGTCATCAGGAATGAGATATTTTAAACCCATCATTTTCAATTCGTTCACGAGATCTTTTCAACCCAACAATTTCTTCCTTGGAGTTATCTTGGTTTAGATTTCACCTAAAACCTTCCCTAAGGATTGTTGCTATTTGTGGTCCTTATCAATGATCCAAATTTTCTCCTTCTCATCTTGGTGAAGAAGTTTTCTTCTCCTAGTTGATCTCAATCCAATCAACTGTTTCCGTAGTGGCAGAATTTCGCCTCTATCTTGAGAAGTTTTCTATAAGCCCACTACAAGCTTATTCGTTTCGTTGTTGGTTTTTCCAACAACTCCGTTCTAACCTTCTTGGAAGGGTGCTTTCCAAGATCATTGGTGGCAGAAGTTGGCATTTTCTTCTCCATTTGTTTATTCCAATGATCTATCTTCTATTTTTTCTTCCGGAGGCATGGTGATGTTGCTCTCTTCGCTCATCATCTCGAATTGTGAGGATCGTGTTCTTTTCTTACTAATCCATTTAACCGGAGTGTTGTGCCTATCAT
>NC_057796.1:238655280-238671622 GCF_018294505.1 Triticum aestivum | reverse complement strand
TAGCCCTTTTCCTTGTTTCAAATGCTTTCTCATGCCGGTGTACCTCTTAATCATCCACTTCTCGCCATTCATTTGTTCTGGAGTGCCGAAGATATCTCAGAAGATTTGTGTCTCCATTATCAATCCGTTCAAGCTATTTCGAGGTTGTTATCTCATTCAAGCCATTTAATTCAACCGGTGCAATCTCCCTTTCAAGTAATCGATCAACGATGTATCTTTTGAGTGGGCCCTAACCCACAGGTCTTTTCCCAGGATCTTACCTGACTCTTCTAATTTTCCCGGAGTTATTCTCAAATTCATTGCAAAGTTTGACGTAAGAATGAATTATCATCAGTCAAATGTCTTTCTCCAAGATCTTTCAAATTCTTTTCATCGCTCTTTCAATCTTTCTAATTGTCATTCCGGAGTGCCTCAACAATTCATGGTGGTGTTTCTCATCGTCATTCTCAACATTTGAAGACCGAAGAAGTGTTTCCTCTAAATCTTGCTCCATTCTCTTCAAGATTCATGGTTCTAGCTTGATGCGATCCTGTCATAAGCTATTTATGTGTCACCCTATGTTATGATTTTTACATGATGAACCGCATCCGGCGTAATTCTCCATCACCGATCCAATGCCTACGAGCTTTTCACATATTGTTCTTCGCTTATTTACTTTTCCGTTGCTGCTGTTACAATCACTACAAAACACCAAAAATATTACTTTTGCTACCGTTACTTTTGTTACCGTTACCACTACTATCATATTACTTTGCTACTAAACACTTTGCTGCAGATACTAAGTTATCCAAGTGTGGTTGAATTGACAACTCAGCTGCTAATACTTGAGAATATTCTATGGCTCCCCTTGTGTCGAATCAATATATTTGGGTTCAATACTCTACCCTCGAAAACTGTTGCGATCCCCTATACTTGTGGGTTATCAAGATTATTTTCTGGCGCCGTTGTCGGGGAGCATAGCTCTATTCTTGGAGTCACTTGGGATTTATATCTGCTGGTCACTATGAAGAACTTGAAAGACGCTAAGACAACAATTTATCCCTCAACTACGAGGGGAGGTAAGGAACTGCCATCTAGCTCTGCACTTGATTCACCTTCTGTTTTGAGTAAGCTTGCGACACCTAAACCTGCTTCTGCTATTCGCTCTAATATGTCGCATGTTATTGATGATGCCACGTCTGCTATGCATGATACTTATGATGAAACTACTTCTATGCTTGATACTACTGTACCCCTTGGTGAATTTCTTGATGAACAAATTGCTAGGGCTAGAGAGAAAGAAATATTGAAACTGATTATATTGATGAAAGTGATGATGAAAACTTGCCTGTTATTCCTGAGGGTTATGTTTTTGATAAAGAAGCTTCTTTAGCTATTTTAGCTTGCAAGGATAGATATGAGCTCAAGAGATTATTAGCTAAATGGAATCAGCAATCTCTTAATGATAGAATGAGACCTAACCCTACTTTTGCAACTTCACCTATCTGTGTTACCGATAAGGATTATGAATTCTCTGTTGATCCTGATATAATTACTTTGGTTGAATCTGATCCTTTTCATGGCTATGAATCTGAAACTGTTGTGGCACATCTTACTAAATTAAATGATATAGCCACCCTGTTCACTAATGATGAGAGATCTCGCTACTTTTATATCCTTAAAATATTTCTGTTCTCATTAAAGGGTGATGCTAAGATATGGTTTAATTCCCTTGATCCTGGTTGTGTGCCTAGTCCCCAGGATATGATTTATTACTTCTCTGCTAAATATTTCCCTGCTCATAAGAAACAAGCTGCTTTAAGGGAAATATACAACTTTGTGCAAATTTAAGAAGAGAGTCTCCCACAAGCTTGGGGGAGGCTTCTCAAGTTACTTAATGCTTTGCCTGATCATCCTCTTAAGAAAAATGAAATACTTGATATCTTTTATAATGGACTAACCGATGCTTCCAGAGATTACCTGGATAGTTGTGCTGGTTCTGTTTTCAGGGAAAGAACACCAGATGAAGCTGGAATCCTATTGAATAATATGTTGACAAATGAAAATGATTGGACACTTCCTGAGCCAGCTCCTGAGCCAGTTCCTGAGCCTATTCCTAAACCAACTCCGAAGAAGAGAGGTGTTCTATTTCTCAGTCCTGAAGATATGCAAGAGGCAAAGAAATCTATGAAAGAAAAAGGTATTAAAGCTGAAGATGTTAAGAATTTACCTCCTATTGAAGAAATACATGGTCTTGATTTACCGCCTGCTGAAGAAACATATGATCTTGATCCATTACCTATTGAAGAACCTCATGGTCTTGATAACCCGACACAGGTAGTAAAGGTAAATTCTCTCTATAGATTTCATGAAGGTGATATTCCTCACTATAAGTCTGCTAGACAATGCTTAGAAGAGTTTGATAATTTTATTGTCAAACAAGAAAACTTCAATGCTTATTTTGGTAGACAATTGAAATACAATTCCGATATGCTTGAACACTTGGGTGATTATATGGCTAATGTTAAAGGTGAACTTAAACTCATTAGTAAACATGCTTCTATGGTTACCACTCAAGTAGAACAAGTGCTTAAAGCTCAAAATGATTTGCTCAATGAAATAAATAGTAAGAAAAATGATTATGCTGTTAGAGTGGCTACTAGAACTGGTAAGATGACTCAGGAACCTTTGTATCCTGAAGGCCACCCTAAGAGAATTGAGCAAGATTCTCAGAGAAATAATATTGATGCACCTAGTCCTTCTAAAAAGAAGAAAAAGAAAAATGATAGGACTTTGCATGCTCCTAGTGAACCTATTGCTGAACCACCTGAGAATCCAAATGATATCTCTATTTCTGATGCTGAAACACAATCTGGTAATGAACATGAACCTAGTGAAAATGTTAATGATGATGTTCATGATGATGCTCAACCTAGTAATGATAATGATGTAGAAATTGAACGTGTTGTTGATCTTGATAACCCACAATCAAAGAATCAACGTTATGATAAGAGAGACTTTGTTGCTAGGAAACATGGTAAAGGAAGAGAACCATGGGTTCAGAAGCCCATGCCTTTTCCTCCCAAACCATCCAAGAAAAAGGATGATGAGGATTTTGAGCGCTTTGCTGAAATGATTAGACCTATCTTTTTGCGTATGCGATTAACTGATATGCTCAAAATGAATCCTTATGCTAAGTATATGAAAGAAATTGTCACTAATAAAAGAAAGATACCGGAAGCTGAGATTTCCACCATGCTTGCTAATTATACTTTTAAGGGTGGAATACCAAAGAAACTTGGAGATCCAGGAGTACCTACTATACCATGCTCCATTAAAAGAAATTATGTTAAAACTGCTTTATGTGATCTTGGAGCCGGTGTTAGTGTTATGCCTTTCTCTTTATATCGTAGACTTGACTTGAATAAGCTGACACCTACTGAAATAACTTTGCAAATTGCTGATAAATCTACTGCTATACCTGTCGGTATTTGTGAGGATGTGCTTGTTGTGGTTGCAAACGTTACTATTTTAACGGACTTTGTTATTCTTGATATTCCCGAGGACGATAGCATGTCTATTATTCTTGAAAGACCTTTTTTGAATACTACAGGGGCTGTTATTGATTGCAACAAAGGCAATGTCACTTTTCATGTTAATGGTAATGAGCATACGGTACACTTTCCGAGGAAACAACCTCAAGTTCATAGTATCAACTATATTGGAAAAATTCCATCGATTATATTTGGAGGTTTTGAATTTCCTCTTCCTACTATCAAGAAGAAATATGATATTCTTATTATTGGGGATGTGCATATCCCCGTTGAGGTAACATAGTGTTATTCAAAATTTCTCCGGTTTCATGTTATTCAGAATGAGTTTGTTAACAAGACTTAATCAACCTTGTTAGTGGATTCCTTTTGATGAGCATGAGATGGATGAAACTAGAAGGCACAACCTTCTGTACCCTCCTTCTACTTTCTATTATTTAGTTGAAATAAAGTAAAAATAGTATTTTTCTGTCTGTTTTCTGTTTTATCCGTGCAATATAAAAATACCCCGAAAATAAAAGTTCTCCAAATGCCCTGAAAATGGAATATGATTTTTTCTAGAATATTTGAGAATTTCTGGCACTGAGAACACAGCATGAGGGGCAAGCACCTAGCCACGAGGGTGGAGGGCGCGCCCTACCCCCCAGGGCGCGCCCCCCTGCCTCGTGGGCCCATGGTGGCCCTCCTCCACTTATTCCTGCACCCATACACTCCTTCTTCCTCCCACAAACACCAATATCCAGCTCAAGCACGAGTTCTAGCTCATTTTGCTGCGATTTTCGATCTCCTTGCTCAAAGCACCTCTCACAAAACTGCTTGGGGAGATTGTTCCTTGGTATGTGACTCCTCCATTGGTCCAATTAGTTTTTGCTCTAGTGCTTTATTCATTGCAAATTTGTGCTGCCTAGGTGACCATGTTCTTGAGCTTGCATGTCAAATTTATATGGTTCCAAGTAGTTCTAATGCATGATATAGTCTCTAGGCACTTGTAGGAGTAGTTGCTATCAATTTTATTGAGGTTGGTTCACTTTTGTTTGAAGTTACTAAAAATTTCAGAATATTTCAGAAAATAATGAAGAGATTTTTGAGGGGCTCATCGAGCCGAAGCTCGAAGGAAAAGCAAAATGAAGAAGCACATAGGCCCAAATATAATTTGCCTCGCACCGCGGAGGTCCGGCCGTGTGAATGGCCTTCCGATGATTTCTTGAGAAAAGCCGGGATTTATGATGATTTCTATTCATTGGCTGAGAATGCTGGCCTCACCGACTTCCTCCGCGACCACGTCATCGGTATCTCTTACTCACCAATACTTTTGTGCAAAACTTCTACTATTGTCCTAAGGAATCACCTCCCTCACTAGAGTTTCATTTATATGATGTTGTTAAGAAGATGCCACTAAATGAATTTTGCGAGCTTTGCAAAATACCCTTCGAGGGTACCTTAGATGAACCACATCGCAAAGATGTGGACGGGTTTATTGACACCATTACTGTGGGGGAAACCAGGAAGGTTTCCGATGCAAGAATCACTAGCATACATTTTACTGTTTTACGCTACTTTGCTATATTTGCTAGTCGTTGCTTAATTGGTCGCGGAAACAGTGGAAACCTTAGTGTCCCTGATATTATCATTTTGCTCCATGGTTTATATTCCGATAACACTGTTAGTATGGGCGGTATTATTGCTAAACGGTTATGTCTGAACCGTAGTAAGGGCCCCATCTTTGGAGGTATTTTTATGCTTCACGCCTAGCTGCGCATTATAATATACCTATTAGGCTCTATGAGAAAGAAGAAAAATTGTTGCCCAATGCTTATTTAAATTATAAGAGTATGTTAGCGCATGCCTTTATTGTTAAGAATAGGGAAGGGGAGCTTAAATACAAATTGTTCTTTGATAAACATCACCCTGAGACTATTACCTTGCCTGCTCCTTCCTTGTTTAATTTATCTGAAGGTCCGTATCTCGTTCCGTGGGCGGCAATTCAAGCCTACCGAAACCCTACACCAGCCCCGGAGCCGGAACCACAATTTCAGCCTCCACGACAGTCTGATTACTTTTGGGATCCGGAGATGACTTCCAGCCAGTGGCAGTCAGAGTCCTCTTCATCTCAGTACGACCCCAGATACACCTACGGGTATCCGCCAGGCCATCCGTGGCAATGAACCAACTTAGGCCAAAAGCCTAAGCTTGGGGGAGTACGTATTTCCCACCGACATTACATTTATGTTTACGCACACTCATTGCTAGATGTTGGTGCTCATACTTTTTCACTGTAATATCCATGCTAGTTTATTTTCTTTTTGTTGCTTTTTTCTTGTGTGTTTGTTAAACCTTAAGAGAAACCAAAAAAATTAGTGTAGCTTTTATCTAGTTTAATTTTCTTGCTGTAGTAGTAATAATTAAAAAGAAAACCCAAAAAGATTTCCCGTTCTTCTTTTGCTTGTTGGGAGTTTCCCGTGTAAATAGCTTTTATTTCTTTTCTTTTCTTTGGGGGTCGATAGGAGAAGACCATGATTAAATTGTTGAAGTGGCTCTTATATGCATTATTGTTGATTTAACCAAAAGCCCATATTGCCTTGTCTTCTCCTGTTTATTGAATGCTCGCAGATTCCAGCTTAGTCCAATGCACGTGCACTCTTATTATTATTCACATCGTTCGGTCGTGCAAGTGAAAGACAATTATGATGATATATGATGGATTGACTGAGATGAGAAAAGCTGTTATGAACTCGACCTCTCTTATTTTTGTAAATATGATTAGTTCATCGTTCCTGATTCAGCCTATTATGAATAAACATGTTTGCAATGACAATTAAAGATCATAGTTGCTCGTGCCATGCTTGATTAGCTATGAGTTATAATGGTTTACCTTGCGTGCCAACATGCTATTAAAATGGTTGTGATGTGGTATGATGGGGTGGTACCCTCCTTTGAATGATTTAAGTGATTTGACTTGGCACATGTTCACACATGTAGTTGAAACAAAATCAACATAGCCTTCACGATATTTATGTTCATGGTGGATTATATCCTACTCATGCTTGCATCCAATGTTTATTAATTTTAATGTGTGTTCATGACTGTTGTCGCTCTCTAGTTGGTCGCTTCCCAGTCTTTTGCTAGCCTTCACTGGTACTAAGCAGGAATACTGCTTGTGCATCCAATCCTTAAACCCAAAAGTTATTCCATATGAGTCCATTATACATTCCTATATGCGGTATCTACCTGCCGTTCCAAGTAAATTTGTATGTGCCAAACTCTAAACCTTCAAATAAACATTCTATTTTGTATGCTCGAATAGCTCATGTATCAACTAGGGCTGCCCTTATCTTCCATGTTAGGCGGGTTATTCTCAAGAGGAGTGGACTCCGCTCCTCACTCACGAGAAAATGGCTGGTCACCGGGATGCCCAGTCCCATGCTTTATGCAAACTAAATCGAAATAATTGCAAACAAAACTCCCCCTGGGACTGTTGCTAGTTGGAGACACTCGTTGTTTCGAGCAAGTCATGGATTGATGCTTGTTGGTGGAGGGAGAGTATAAACTTTACCATTCTGTTTGAGAACCGTCTATAATGTGTGTAGCATGGAAGATATCGCCATTTCTCGGTTGTTATGTTGACAATGAAAGTATGCCGCTCAAAATATTATTTATCTCTATTTCAAAACCGAGCTCTGGCACCTCTACAAATCCCTGCTTCCCTCTGCGAAGGGCCTATCTATTTACTTTTATGCTGAGTCATCACCCTCTTATTAAAAAGCACTAGCTGGAGAGCACAGCTGTCATTTGCATCCATTACTATTAATTTATATTGGGTATGACTATGACTGGATCTCTTTTACCATGAATTACAATGTCTAGTCAGTCCTTGATCTTTAAAGGTGCTCTGCCTTTATGTTTTGCGGTCTCAGAAAGGGCAGCGAGATACCATCTTGTTATATCATATCATGATTGTTTTTGAGAAAGTGTTGTCATCCGAGATTTATTATTATGACTCGCTAGTTGATTATGCTATTGATATGAGTAAACATGAGACCTAAGAGTTATTGCAAATGTGGTTAGTCATAATCTTTGCTGAAAACTTGAATCCTGGCTTTACATATTTACAACAACAAGAGCAAACAGAGTTTGGAAAAGTTTTTCTTTATCACTTCCAGTTTATGAACTGAATTGCTTGAGGACAAGTAAAGGTTTAAGCTTGGGGGAGTTGATACGTCTCCGTCGTATCTAATTTTCCAAACACTTTTGCCCTTGTTTTGGACTCTAACTTGCATGATTTGAATGGAACTAACCCGGACTGACGCTGTTTTCAGCAGACTTTCCATGGTGTTATTTATGTGCAGAAACAAAAGTTCTCGGAATGACCTGAAACTCCACGGAACGTCTATTTGGAAATAATAAAAAATCCTTACAAAAGATGAAGACCAGGGCGCCCCCCTACCTCGTGGCCCCCCTGGAGCTCCTCCGACCTCAACTCCAACTCTATATATTTGCTTTCGGGGAGAAAAAAATAAGGGAGAAGAATTCATCGCGTTTTACGATACCGAGCCGCCGCCAAGCCCTAAAACCTCTCGGGAGGGCTGATCTGCAGTCCGTTCGGGGCTCCGGAGAGGAGTATTCGTCGCCGTCGTCATCATCAACCATCCTCCATCACCAATTTCATGATGCTCACCGCCGTGCGTGAGTAATTCCATCGTAGGCTTGCTGGACGGTGATGGGTTGGATGAGATCTATCATGTAATCGAGTTAGTTTGTTAGGTTTTGATCCCTGGTATCCACTATGTTCTGAGATTGATGTTACTATGGCTTTGCTATGCTTAATGCTTGTCACTAGGGCCCGAGTGCCATGATTTCAGATCTGAACCTATTATGTTTTCATGAATATATGTGTGTTCTTGATCCTATCTTGCAAGTCTATAGTCACCTACTATGTGTTATGATCCGGCAACCCCGAAGTGACAATAATCGGGACCACTCCCGGTGATGACCATAGTTTGAGGAGTTCATGTATTCACTATGCGCTAATGCTTTGTTCCGGTACTCTATTAAAAGGAGGCCTTAATATCCTTAGTTTCTATTAGGACCCCGCTGCCACAGAAGGGTAGGACAAAAGATATCATGCAAGTTCTTTTCCATAAGCACGTATGACTATATCCGGAATACATGCCTACATTACATTGATGAATTGGAGCTAGTTCTGTGTCACCCTATGTTATGATTGTTACATGATGAACCGCATCCGGCATAATTCTCCATCACCGATCCAATGCCTACGAGCTTTTCACATATTGTTCTTCGCTTATTTACTTTTCCGTTGCTGCTGTTACAATCACTACAAAACACCAAAAATATTACTTTTGCTAACGTTACTTTTGTTACCGTTACCACTACTATCATATTACTTTGCTACTAAACACTTTGCTGCAGATACTAAGTTATCCAGGTGTGGTTGAATTGACAACTCAGCTGCTAATACTTGAGAATATTCTATGGCTCCCCTTGTGTCGAATCAATAAATTTGGGTTGAATACTCTACCCTCAAAAACTGTTGCGATCCCTTATACTTGTGGGTTGGGTCGCCATGCGGACGCCAAGCGGACACGCGTCCGTTTGGGTCGACGCGCTGGGCCCGTTTTTCTGTCCGCGCCGACCCAAATTGACGGCGGTGGACGAAATGGGTCGCCCCATTGAAGTTGCTCTAATAACCTGTGAACTGTAAATTACTAAACAGTAAGATGGAGCGAGCTAGAAGCAGTCAGAATGATTTGTGCTCCTGAGCCGTTTGATCCACCTAGCCAACGAGGTGGATTTGCCGGTCGTCCACGCAAACGTTCTCCTCCCTTCCCCGCCGTTTCATTCCATGCCTGTTTGTTTTTAGCCCATCCTTCTGGGCTGCTGCTCCGGAGATAGACCTAGGCGACTCATGGTTAACCGGGCCCTAGGAGATGTCAACTAGGTCTACAAGTTTTGGCCCGATTGATTTTCATGCCTGCCTTATGGATACTTCAACTAAAAAAAAAGAAACGTCTGGATACATGCGTTGGACTGACATGTTTCCAGCTTTGACGGAAATTGTGCCACATTTAACTAGACGTATTCTTCTCAAAAGAAAAATAAATAAATAAGATGTATACATAGGTTGTCGTCTGAAAAAATACATATACTTCCCCTCAGTGAAGGATAAAAATTGGAAAACGCTTACCTTCAGCCGGTCTATCGTGTGCGAGCATCCGCTACCTCCGTGTCCGTCGGATTGACTCTTGATCAGACGGTCGAGAGCAAACCCTCCGTGTCCACATTTCTGCAACTCATGCTTTGTTTTAGAAAAGAGAGTTTGCAACTGCCTGGCTAGATCCCGTGGCGGGCAGAGACTCGTGCCGCTGAGAGGGCGACATCGACGACTATTCGAGTCGGATCTCACCGGATCTGGTGAGTATGGCACATGGACAGGAGGGCGGGACGTCCGAAAGCAGCGGGGGCGGAGACTCGTGCGGTTGGGAGGGCGACAACAACGAGGATTCCAGCCGGGTCGGATGAGGGTGGAGCGGCAGGGACATACGGGAGCGGAGGGGGCTCGGCTTAGTGAGGTCCGGTGGTAGCAGCGCACAGTGCTCCCGCGGCAAGAGGCGGGCAGATGAAAAAACAGAAGGAATGAATGGTGGCAAGGCGACCTGGTTGGAGGTCCAATGCTCGCTGGCGGTGGCGTGAAGGCGGGGACTGGCGGCGTCGATCCTCCCTCACCACCATCTGGCGAAGCTCGTGGCCCGCTCTTGCTGCTACCGGGTGATGAAGAAGACTACCTCTACTCACCATTGACGACGGCAAGGCCACCGTCCACTTCTGCAACATCAATTCCGTTGCAAAACAAAACTGTAACAAGATCGCTTTGCAAAAAAAAAAATCTGTAACAACACCTTTGTTGCAAAAATAAAAAATCCACGACAGACACGACTGCGAGCTGCAGATGCTTTTTTCAAACATAAATCTTGTTGAAAAAAACCGCTACGGACACCACTGCGATCTGCAGATGCTTTTTTGAAACATAGATCTTGTGGCAAAAAAATTCTAGAACATGACCTCTTTTACAAAATTTTATGCAACAAGACATTTGTTTCAATTTTTTTGCAACATTATCTCTATTGCAATTATTGCAATGGGAAGGACTATGTTCGGTCACTGGATGGCATGAGATATGACGGCTCATGAACGGGCTGATTTTTTAAAAAGATCGGCCGGCAGACGCGTAGCATGTCCCATAAAAAATGTGCCATATTTAACTAAACATATTCGTATCAAAGGAAAAGTATAAAAGACGTATACACATGCAAACATAACTTATGTTTTCCACATCTTATTTTTTACACAACATCCGTCTTAACCATATCCAATGATATAATTCTATATTCGGTCCTCATTCTACCAAAATGTTTAGAAAAAGTTGGATAATTTCATCAAACAAGTACAGGCGCGGCAAAGCGCGCCATCATGGTCTAGTGACCCATAAACAAATACATGCATGTAGTGGTAGAATTGTATGAGAGACACACACATCCTTGTATAATTGTTCTCTGCATGCATGCATATATATTGTTCTGAGTGTTGATGGTCCGGTAGAAATCCGTACCTGAACATGTATTCTGATGGTCATGAGGAAATCCCATGTTGCTGCAGAAACTGTCATGCAAAATTCAGAATGGGGCAGCTCCTCACCAACACGCGGACATTCAAAAAGGGACTACTCTTCAAGACGTTGCCGCGGCCGGCGGAACCAGCTCCTCTTCGATGGCGGTCATATACAATTCTTATCACTGCATGAGTGCGTACTTACTGTGCATACATATACGTGAGTTTGCTAGCTGTGTATGAAATCCACGTACGATATGTAGTGTGCATACTCTGCCTTCTTCCTCTCCTCTTCTCCCTCTCACGTCTCTCTCTCTCTGCCTCTATACAGAGAGCTTGAACCTGCCGGCGCCGCTGGCCCTCACAAGCTCCTCATCGTCCTCCTATATCGACTTAAGCTGCCATGGACGGCCGCTGCTTCTGCGTTGACTACGGGCAGCGCCGCCGCTGGCGACGACCACCTCCTCCACGCCTCCCTCCTGCCCATCCTCTCGCCCGGATAGCATGCCCCGCCCACACCCATCATGTTGCCCGACGCCTCGCCGAACCACTGTGTTGGTGTCTAGCCCTAGCTCTCCTCCTCACCGTAGCACTCTCTTCTCTCTCAGCTGCACTCGAATGACACAAGAAAGAAGAAGACCGAAGGAAGAAGAAGGACACAGTGGACGCGGTGGTTCCGGCGCACGAACGCCTTTTCTTGAGCACAAACTCAACCCCCACACTAGACATATGAGCAGTACATCGTGACTTATAGCCACTCGGCGACGCAGCGCCCACGAAATGAACTCCAGCTAGCTCGACGCGCACGTACGCGCCCTCCTGCCTGAAAGCTGAATAACCTCCTGCCGAGTCTTCAGCCCTCGCGCATGGATCCACCAACTCCACCACGTGACTCGGTCTCCACGTCTCGCTCCCGTGCTGCATTTGCCACGCTCAGTATACTCCGGCCCACGCACAGGACGTGCACTTACGCGCTCCACGCTGGCAAGCTCCAACCGAACGCCACGGCCACCCCGCTACCGCTGCACTACTAACTCACGCACACACACCCCATACACAAGTCGGACTACACCCGGACTATGGCCAGACTATGCACAAGTCGGACCATGCCCATACAATGGTCAGACTATGCCTAGACTACGACTCGACACGCCCAGCTCGCGCGCACACACACTCTGAACGCGTCCTGCCGCGGCTTATTCCCAACCGTTTCTGCTCCGGTGCTCCCCCCTGGGCTGAACGCGAGGGGGAGAAACACAAGGACGGCTGAGATCTGTCAAAAACGATTCGTGAAGAGGGGCACGATCGTCTTTTTATGTCCGTGTAGAGCGCGCGTAGAGCCCGGTACGAGCCCGCACCGGCCCGATTACTTTTGTACGCTGAGGGTATACACGTATTATACGTGGGCGTTTCGGTTTTCCTTGTCACGTGCCCGTTGTCACGTGCGGCGGTCGTGGGCTAGCCACGCGCCACGCCACGCACGAAAAATTCCAAAAACGTCCCATCCTATAAGAAGGGAGGGGAACCACCACCGGCCGCATCCGCCCACCATTTCCCCCCAAATCGGCTCACTCCCTCCTCCCTCCTTGGCGCATCGTCTCCCCCTCGTCTCCATCGCCCCGCCACCTCACCTACTCGCTCAACCCCACCGCCTCCCTCTCTCCAGCGGGTTCTCTCAGGCTTCGATGGAGCAAGGTCGTGGCGTTGCCGTCGCTGCGCACGGAGATGTGGTCGAGGGCGCGGAGACCGCGGCAGATGCCGTCCAAGAAGTGGCCGCCGTCGGCGGTGCGGGAGATGCTGCATCCGCAGTCGCTGGATCGGTCCCTGCGGCGGCGGATCTGGTGGCGCAGGGGGTGGTGGGCTCGGACTCCGTCGTGGCAGACCTGGTGGTGACGGCGTCTGGTGGCGCACTGGATGTAGGTGCGGAGGCGAGCGACAAGCAGGTGGTGGATGTGGTAATGCTTCTTGTTCCTCTTCTTTCATACTTGTAGTAGATTAGCAGAAGATTTAGTAGATGGGGTTTTTTATAGTAGATTTGTGATTGATTGCGGCACCCCCTTCTGCTTGTTAGGGTTATTTGATTGAATGGCGAACCCCATTTCAGAGTTAGGGTTTTTTCTAGTTGATTCGTGCTTGAATGCTAGAGACATCATAATGAGAGTTAGGTTATTTATATTAGAATCTGGATTGCCGCATGTGCTCAGATTCTGTTCTGTGCTGTATATTTTGTTAGATTTGTTGTGCATATTCCCTCAGTGGGCCACGGCAGGGGCTGAGCAGCCACCCAGTGTGTCTATTAAAGTTGATATTGTAGAAATGAGGTTTGAATCCTACTTTGTGTGACAGAAGTGTATCAGTTAATTGTTGAAATGAACACAGTATGTTTAACTAGTGCGCAATTTCAAAATAGTTAGGAGCTTCACTTCATTATCCATAAACTAAAATTGTAGGTAGGTTTTATTTTTGATCTGTAGGATTGCTGTACTTATAAAGTAAACCATAAGTAGATTTGCTAGACATGCAACTATGCCAGATGACCAGGTCATATTAAATTTATGTTGCATAACTCCATGAATGAATGTCATATGAAATAGTTTCACACCTAGCACCAAAAATTGCACTAAGATTTCCTTTCCTGAAGCTCATGGCATTACAATATACTATCCAATATAAGGTTCAGATTATAGGGCAGCTGATGCACCACTATGTACATTACATGAGCCAGATGAAGTAAATGCAATTACTTGTTGTCAACCAATGTACTACTTTCATTAATTGGCAGACCTGAGCACTCACAAAATTATTGTTGGTGCCCAGTCTGGCATTATAGTTTGAAGGACCACAGTCAGCATGATCTAAAATTTTAGTTTGACCAAGCTATCATTGTAGAATGCTTGACCTTTGGATAATTTGAGGTCAAAGTAACATTTTAGGTTATTAGAAGCACATTGCAGATTGCTTGACCTTTGCATACTATGTTATATGTAGTTAGTAGTATAATTGAATTAATTACTTCTATTGCAAAATGAGGAAGCTGCTGGCAACAAGAGGAAGCTGGACATCGCTGGGTTCGACGACCCGTCTGATTCTGACGACGACGAGGAGGTAACCCCAAGTTGTTTTTGGTCTGTTTATTAATCTGTCTGAGATGTTGTTTGTTGATGATAACCTATATGAATGCCTCTAAATTGGAATGTTATATAGTTTATTCATTCATATCATAAAGTTGTGTTGTTTGGTCATTAATTAGCTCTAAATGGCATATCTGTGGTCTTTGATCATGAAACCATATCTGAATGGACATAAATGGAAATATTGTGTTGTTTGTCCATTGAATTATTCTAAAATGGAAAGTTTTGTTGTACTTTCAATTAATTCCTCTCAAAGTTGTGTTGTTTGTGCATTAATTAGCTGTAAATGGGATATGTGTGATGTTTTTTCATGAAACCATATATGAATTCATATAAATGGAACTATTCTGTTGTTTGTCCATTAAATTCTTCTAAATGGAACTATTCTGTTGTTTGTGCATTAATTAGCTGTAAATGGGCTATTATGTTTGTTTGTTCATTAACGGGCAAGTAAATGGCAATTATTTGATGTTTGTTAATTACATTACTCTAAATGGTAAGTATGTATTTATGCAAATCATTTGTATGTGCAGTACAACTCTGGAGATGAGGTGGAAGAGTGGAACCACAAGTCCTTCATTGAGCATGAAGCCAACAAGATCAGGGAGAAGGGGAAGGCGGCGTACTACAAGTGGGGCAAGTTCAGGTGCCCATACTGCACCACTAAGCCAATTGCCAAGGATGGGCTGTATGAGCACCTTATGTCCCATGCACGCGGTGTAGCGACGAGTGGGAACGACGTGAAGATCAGGGCAGAGCATGCAGCCCTCCTAAAGGCTATGGGTCCCATCTAGTCACCCTCTGTGAAGCTGGTAGTGGTACTCATCATCAATATAGTTGATGATGTTTAACTTTTGCGCTAATATGGTTGTGAACTGTGAATCTGGAAGGTGGAAGTGTTTGTGAACTGTTAAGTAGTATGGCAGACTCTTAAGTAGTATGGCAGACTCTTAAGTATGGCAGAGACTTAATTAATCTAGTATGTCTCTGAAGTATATCAACTGTCTAGATGCAGGTCAGCTATGCTTTGCTGCAGTGTTTATATTCTGATGCTGCAATGATCACAGTAGGTGCTTCAATGTTGCTTGACTGATGAGACATGCTGCATACAGTGGGCATGTGCTTGGTAATGGTGTGTGCAAAGAACAAGCCTTATCTACATAGGATAGACAGTAAAAAACATTGACTTGAGGTTTTCATAAGTTAGCATGATCGAATCTTCCATTACAAATATATTATTAAATTTAGAAAATGTTGAAAATCATTTTTTGTCAATGTTCTTAAGTTAGCATGATTGAATATTCCATTTCAAATATATTATAAAAATTGGAAAATGTTGAAAATCCTTTTTTGTCAATGTTCATAAGTGAGCATGATTGAATATTCCATTTCAAATATATTTTTAAAATGAGAAAATGTTGAAAATCCTTTTTTGTCAATGTTCATAAGTGAGCATGATTGAATATTCCATTTCAAATATGTTTTTAAAATTAGAAAATGTTGAAAATCTTTTTTGTCAATGTTCATAAGTTAGCGTGATTGAAACTTCCATTTGAAATATATTATAAGAATTAGAAAATTTTGAAAATCTTTTTTTGTCAATGTTCATAAGTTAGCAAGATTGAATCTTCCATTTCTAATATATTTTAAAAAGTGGAAATTTCGGAGGTGGTCGATAAAATCACCGCCTTCTGGAGGGACCATTTGAACATACGTGATTTTTTCCACCACTTCCAAATCACCCAAATTTTCTTGTACATGGTGACCCACATGTGCCAAACATGGCTATGAAAGAAATTTTGGAAAAATAATACTTTACAATGCCCCCTTGAGGCATAGACCGATGTTTTCAGCACTCAGTCTAGAGGGCATTATAAATTAAAAAAAATCAAAAAAATACAAAAACTTGGAAACCTAGCATTGTTTGTGCAAGAGATCATGTGTGCCAAAACTTAGGTGATTTGGAGGTGGTCGAAAAAATCATCGCATTCCGGAGGGGGCATTTGGTCTAACTTAAGCCAGTTTTTGAGCATACGTGATTTTTTCCACCACCTC
>NC_057796.1:238654970-238655270 GCF_018294505.1 Triticum aestivum | reverse complement strand
AATAGTACTTTACAATGCCCCCTTGAGGTATAGACCGATGTTTTGACCAGTCAGTCTAGAGGGCATTATAAATTCAAAAAAATTCAAAAAAATGTAAAACCTTGGAAAACTAGCTTTGTTTGTGCAAGAGATCATGTGTGCCAAAACTGAGGTGATTTGGAGGTGGTCGAAAAAATGCCCGCATTCCGGAGGGGCCATTTGGTCTAACTTAAGCCAGTTTTTGAGCATACGTGATTTTTTCCACCACCTCCAAATCACCCAAATTTTCTTGTACATGGTGACCCACATGTGCCAAACATG
>NC_057796.1:238653152-238654955 GCF_018294505.1 Triticum aestivum | reverse complement strand
ATTATAAATTCAAAAAAATTCAAAAAAATGTAAAACCTTGGAAAACTAGCTTTGTTTGTGCAAGAGATCATGTGTGCCAAAACTGAGGTGATTTGAAGGTGGTCGAAAAAATCATCGCATTCCGGAGGGGCCATTTGGTCTTAACTTAAGCCAGTTTTTGAACATACGTGATTTTTTCCACCACCTCCAAATCACCCAAATTTTCTTGTACATGGTGACCCACATGTGCCAAACATGGCTATGAAAGAAATTTTGGAAAAATAATACTTTACAATGCCCCCTTGAGGCATAGACCGATGTTTTCAGCACTCAGTCTAGAGGGCATTATAAATTAAAAAAAAATCAAAAAATACAAAAACTTGGAAACCTAGCATTGTTTGTGCAAGAGATCATGTGTGCCAAAACTGAGGTGATTTGGAGCTGGTCGAAAAAATGCCCGCATTCCGGAGGGGCCATTTGGTCTAACTTAAGCCAGTTTTTGAACATACGTGATTTTTTCCACCACCTCCAAATCACCCAAATTTTCTTTTACATGATGACCCACATGTGCCAAACATGGCTATGAAAGAAATTTTGGAAAAATAATACTTTACAATGCCCCCTTGAGGTATAGACCGATGTTTTGACCAGTCAGTCTAGAGGGCATTATAAATTCAAAAAAAATTCAAAAAAATGTAAAACCTTGGAAAACTAGCTTTGTTTGTGCAAGAGATCATGTGTGCCAAAACTGAGGTGATTTGAAGGTGGTCGAAAAAATGCCCGCATTCCGGAGGGGCCATTTGGTCTAACTTAAGCCAGTTTTTGAGCATACGTGATTTTTTCCACCACCTCCAAATCACCCAAATTTTCTTGTACATGGTGACCCACATGTGCCAAACATGGCTATGAAAGAAATTTTGGAAAAATAATACTTTACAATGCCCCCTTGAGGCATAGACCGATGTTTTCAGCACTCAGTCTAGAGGGCATTATAAATTCAAAAAAAATCAATGTACTGCCTGCATATGATAGGAGCTTGGGAGGGGAGTCGCAGCCGGGTATATAAACCGGTGCGGCGCTCTCTCGCTTGGCGAGGTGGGACTAAACTCCCACCACCCCACGGCTGTGCGCTGCGCTGTGCCTTGCGCGGCTCTGCCTTGGGCCCAATTCGGGCGGGCTGGCCCAGGGCAGCCTTACCCGCGCACTGATCTGTTTTATATTCTCTTTGTTTTTCACTTCTTAACTCCAAAATTTATTTTCTTGTTTATATTTCTAATATTTAAAATCAAATCTCTTTTTTCTATATTATTTCTAACAGTGTTTACTAAAATTAAAAAAATATGCCAAATTTTGTTGTGTTTTATTTCATTTGTTCGTTCTCGTTTTTATATTGATAATATTTACAAAATATAAACTAAAATGGTGTGTTTTATTTCAATTCTTCATTCTAATATTTCTTATCTTTATTATATTTGAAATGTTTGTAGTTTGTAAAATAAAATGTTCTGTTTTATTTCACTTCTTGATTCTAATATTTGCTCTCTTCTTTATATTTGAAATATTTTCAAAATGTAAGATAATATGTTATCTTTTATTTCACTTCTTCATTCTAATAGATCTTATCTTTTTTACATTTGAATTGTTTTTTAAAATCCTAGTAAATGCATCGAGTGTCGGAAATTGATGAGAATTGGCATGCATGATGTCCATGGTCATCCCGTTGTGTGAAAAAAAATTGGGGCCATTTGGTTGAGTCCAGAAAAACAACGTCCTTCGGGCTCCCCCTACGGCAGACCCGAATGATGGTGATTGCACATGTGCTAT